>NW_027507769.1:117533-236110 GCF_037356315.1 Lithobates pipiens | reverse complement strand
CATCTCCTCATCATCATCCGTGTCCCCAATACACACCTTTCTATCACTTCCTGTCCTCTACATCTCCTCATCACCCTCCAATCATCATCCTCATCATCATCCGTGTCCCCAATACACACATTTCTATCACTTCCTGTCCTCTACATCTCCTCATCACCACCAATCATCATCATCATCATCATCCATCCGTGTCCCCAATACACACATTTCTATCACTTCCTGTCCTCTACATCTCCTCATCACCTCCAATCATCATCATCCGTGTCCCCAATACACACATTTCTATCACTTCCTGTCCTCTACATCTCCTCATCATCATCATCATCATCAATCCGTGTCCCCAATACACACATTTCTATCACTTCCTGTCCTCTACATCTCCTCATCACCTCCAATCATCATCATCATCCGTGTCCCCAATACACACATTTCTATCACTTCCTGTCCTCTACATCTCCTCATCACCTCCAATCATCATCATCCCGTGTCCCCAATACACACATTTCTATCACTTCCTGTCCTCTACATCTCCTCATCACCACCAATCATCATCATCATCATCATCCGTGTCCCCAATACACACATTTCTATCACTTCCTGTCCTCTACATCTCCTCATCACCACCAATCATCATCATCATCATCCGTGTCCCCAATACACACATTTCTATCACTTCCTGTCCTCTACATCTCCTCATCACCACCATCATCATCATCATCATCATCCGTGTCCCCAATACACACATTTCTATCACTTCCTGTCCTCTACATCTCCTCATCACCTCCAATCATCATCATCATCATCCGTGTCCCCAATACACACATTTCTATCACTTCCTGTCCTCTACATCTCCTCATCACCTCCAATCATCATCATCATCCGTGTCCCCAATACACACATTTCTATCACTTCCTGTCCTCTACATCTCCTCATCACCCCCCAATCATCATCATCCGTGTCCCCAATACACACATTTCTATCACTTCCTGTCCTCTACATCTCCTCATCACCACCATCATCATCATCATCCGTGTCCCCAATACACACATTTCTATCACTTCCTGTCCTCTACATCTCCTCATCACCACCATCATCATCATCATCCGTGTCCCCAATACACACATTTCTATCACTTCCTGTCCTCTACATCTCCTCATCACCTCCAATCATCATCATCATCATCCGTGTCCCCAATACACACATTTCTATCACTTCCTGTCCTCTACATCTCCTCATCACCTCCAATCATCATCATCATCCGTGTCCCCAATACACACATTTCTATCACTTCCTGTCCTCTACATCTCCTCATCACCACCAATCATCATCATCATCATCATCATCATCATCCGTGTCCCCAATACACACATTTCTATCACTTCCTGTCCTCTACATCTCCTCATCACCTCCACATCATCATCATCCGTGTCCCCAATACACACATTTCTATCACTTCCTGTCCTCTACATCTCCTCATCACCTCCAATCATCATCATCATCATCCGTGTCCCCAATACACACATTTCTATCACTTCCTGTCCTCTACATCTCCTCATCACCTCCAATCATCATCATCCGTGTCCCCAATACACACATTTCTATCACTTCCTGTCCTCTACATCTCCTCATCACCTCCAATCATCATCATCCGTGTCCCCAATACACACATTTCTATCACTTCCTGTCCTCTACATCTCCTCATCACCTCCAATCATCCTCATCCGTGTCCCCAATACACACATTTCTATCACTTCCTGTCCTCTACATCTCCTCATCACCTCCAATCATCATCATCATCCGTGTCCCCAATACACACATTTCTATCACTTCCTGTCCTCTACATCTCCTCATCACCACCAATCATCATCATCATCATCATCATCATCCGTGTCCCCAATACACACATTTCTATCACTTCCTGTCCTCTACATCTCCTCATCACCTCCAATCATCATCATCCGTGTCCCCAATACACACATTTCTATCACTTCCTGTCCTCTACATCTCCTCATCACCTCCAATCATCATCATCATCATCCGTGTCCCCAATACACACATTTCTATCACTTCCTGTCCTCTACATCTCCTCATCACCACCAATCATCATCATCATCCGTGTCCCCAATACACACATTTCTATCACTTCCTGTCCTCTACATCTCCTCATCACCTCCAATCATCATCATCCGTGTCCCCAATACACACATTTCTATCACTTCCTGTCCTCTACATCTCCTCATCACCACCATCATCATCATCATCATCCGTGTCCCCAATACACACATTTCTATCACTTCCTGTCCTCTACATCTCCTCATCACCTCCAATCATCATCATCCGTGTCCCCAATACACACATTTCTATCACTTCCTGTCCTCTACATCTCCTCATCACCACCATCATCATCATCATCATCCGTGTCCCCAATACACACATTTCTATCACTTCCTGTCCTCTACATCTCCTCATCACCTCCAATCATCATCATCATCATCATCCGTGTCCCCAATACACACATTTCTATCACTTCCTGTCCTCTACATCTCCTCATCACCTCTCATCATCATCCGTGTCCCCAATACACACATTTCTATCACTTCCTGTCCTCTACATCTCCTCATCACCACCATCATCATCATCATCATCCGTGTCCCCAATACACACATTTCTATCACTTCCTGTCCTCTACATCTCCTCATCACCACCAATCATCATCATCATCATCCGTGTCCCCAATACACACATTTCTATCACTTCCTGTCCTCTACATCTCCTCATCACCTCTCATCATCATCATCCGTGTCCCCAATACACACATTTCTATCACTTCCTGTCCTCTACATCTCCTCATCACCACCATCATCATCCGTGTCCCCAATACACACATTTCTATCACTTCCTGTCCTCTACATCTCCTCATCACCACCAATCATCATCATCATCATCCGTGTCCCCAATACACACATTTTCTATCACTTCCTGTCCTCTACATCTCCTCATCACCTCCAATCATCATCATCCGTGTCCCCAATACACACATTTCTATCACTTCCTGTCCTCTACATCTCCTCATCACCTCCAATCATCATCATCATCATCATCCGTGTCCCCAATACACACATTTCTATCACTTCCTGTCCTCTACATCTCCTCATCACCACCATCATCATCATCATCCGTGTCCCCAATACACACATTTCTATCACTTCCTGTCCTCTACATCTCCTCATCATCATCCGTGTCCCCAATACACACATTTCTATCACTTCCTGTCCTCTACATCTCCTCATCACCTCCAATCATCATCATCATCATCATCATCATCCGTGTCCCCAATACACACATTTCTATCACTTCCTGTCCTCTACATCTCCTCATCACCACCAATCATCATCATCATCATCCGTGTCCCCAATACACACATTTCTATCACTTCCTGTCCTCTACATCTCCTCATCACCTCCAATCATCATCATCCGTGTCCCCAATACACACATTTCTATCACTTCCTGTCTCTACATCTCCTCATCACCTCCAATCATCATCATCCGTGTCCCCAATACACACATTTCTATCACTTCCTGTCCTCTACATCTCCTCATCAACACCAATCATCATCATCATCATCATCCGTGTCCCCAATACACACATTTCTATCACTTCCTGTCCTCTACATCTCCTCATCATCATCATCATCCGTGTCCCCAATACACACATTTCTATCACTTCCTGTCCTCTACATCTCCTCATCACCTCCAATCATCATCATCCGTGTCCCCAATAAACACATTTCTATCACTTCCTGTCCTCTACATCTCCTCATCACCACCAATCATCATCATCATCCGTGTCCCCAATACACACATTTCTATCACTTCCTGTCCTCTACATCTCCTCATCACCTCCAATCATCATCATCCGTGTCCCCAATACACACATTTCTATCACTTCCTGTCCTCTACATCTCCTCATCACCACCATCATCATCATCATCATCATCCGTGTCCCCAATACACACATTTCTATCACTTCCTGTCCTCTACATCTCCTCATCACCACCATCATCATCATCATCATCATCATCCGTGTCCCCAATACACACATTTCTATCACTTCCTGTTCTCTACATCTCATCACCACCATCATCATCATCATCCGTGTCCCCAATACACACATTTCTATCACTTCCTGTCCTCTACATCTCCTCATCACCACCAATCATCATCATCATCATCCGTGTCCCCAATACACACATTTCTATCACTTCCTGTCCTCTACATCTCCTCATCACCACCAATCATCATCATCATCATCATCCGTGTCCCCAATACACACATTTCTATCACTTCCTGTCCTCTACATCTCCTCATCACCTCCAATCATCATCATCATCCGTGTCCCCAATACACACATTTCTATCACTTCCTGTCCTCTACATCTCCTCATCACCTCCAATCATCATCATCATCATCATCCGTGTCCCCAATACACACATTTCTATCACTTCCTGTCCTCTACATCTCCTCATCACCACCATCATCATCATCATCATCATTATCCGTGTCCCCAATACACACATTTCTATCACTTCCTGTCCTCTACATCTCCTCATCACCTCCAATCATCATCATCATCATCCGTGTCCCCAATACACACATTTCTATCACTTCCTGTCCTCTACATCTCCTCATCACCTCCAATCATCATCATCATCCGTGTCCCCAATACACACATTTCTATCACTTCCTGTCCTCTACATCTCCTCATCACCTCCAATCATCATCATCATCATCCGTGTCCCCAATACACACATTTCTATCACTTCCTGTCCTCTACATCTCCTCATCACCACCAATCATCATCATCATCATCATCATCATCATCATCATCATCATCCGTGTCCCCAATACACACATTTCTATCACTTCCTGTCCTCTACATCTCCTCATCACCTCCAATCATCATCATCATCATCATCATCATCATCCGTGTCCCCAATACACACATTTCTATCACTTCCTGTCCTCTACATCTCCTCATCACCTCCAATCATCATCATCCGTGTCCCCAATACACACATTTCTATCACTTCCTGTCCTCTACATCTCCTCATCACCTCCAATCATCATCATCCGTGTCCCCAATACACACATTTCTATCACTTCCTGTCCTCTACATCTCCTCATCACCTCCAATCATCATCATCATCTCCGTGTCCCAATACACACATTTCTATCACTTCCTGTCCTCTACATCTCCTCATCACCACCAATCATCATCATCATCCGTGTCCCCAATACACACATTTCTATCACTTCCTGTCCTCTACATCTCCTCATCACCTCCAATCATCATCATCCGTGTCCCCAATACACACATTTCTATCACTTCCTGTCCTCTACATCTCCTCATCACCACCATCATCATCATCATCATCCGTGTCCCCAATACACACATTTCTATCACTTCCTGTCCTCTACATCTCCTCATCACCTCCAATCATCATCATCCGTGTCCCCAATACACACATTTCTATCACTTCCTGTCCTCTACATCTCCTCATCACCACCATCATCATCATCATCATCCGTGTCCCCAATACACACATTTCTATCACTTCCTGTCCTCTACATCTCCTCATCACCTCCAATCATCATCATCATCATCATCCGTGTCCCCAATACACACATTTCTATCACTTCCTGTCCTCTACATCTCCTCATCACCTCTCATCATCATCCGTGTCCCCAATACACACATTTCTATCACTTCCTGTCCTCTACATCTCCTCATCACCACCATCATCATCATCATCATCCGTGTCCCCAATACACACATTTCTATCACTTCCTGTCCCTCTACATCTCCTCATCACCTCTCATCATCATCATCCGTGTCCCCAATACACACATTTCTATCACTTCCTGTCCTCTACATCTCCTCATCACCACCATCATCATCCGTGTCCCCAATACACACATTTCTATCACTTCCTGTCCTCTACATCTCCTCATCACCACCAATCATCATCATCATCATCCGTGTCCCCAATACACACATTTCTATCACTTCCTGTCCTCTACATCTCCTCATCACCTCCAATCATCATCATCCGTGTCCCCAATACACACATTTCTATCACTTCCTGTCCTCTACATCTCCTCATCACCTCCAATCATCATCATCATCATCCGTGTCCCCAATACACACATTTCTATCACTTCCTGTCCTCTACATCTCCTCATCACCACCACATCATCATCATCCGTGTCCCCAATACACACATTTCTATCACTTCCTGTCCTCTACATCTCCTCATCATCATCCGTGTCCCCAATACACACATTTCTATCACTTCCTGTCCTCTACATCTCCTCATCACCTCCAATCATCACTCATCATCATCATCATCCGTGTCCCCAATACACACATTTCTATCACTTCCTGTCCTCTACATCTCCTCATCACCACCAATCATCATCATCATCATCATCATCATCCGTGTCCCCAAACACACATTTCTATCACTTCCTGTCCTCTACATCTCCCTCATCACCTCCAATCATCATCATCCGTGTCCCCAATACACACATTTCTATCACTTCCTGTCCTCTACATCTCCTCATCACCTCCAATCATCATCATCCGTGTCCCCAATACACACATTTCTATCACTTCCTGTCCTCTACATCTCCTCATCACCACCATCATCATCATCATCATCATCCGTGTCCCCAATACACACATTTCTATCACTTCCTGTCCTCTACATCTCCTCATCACCACCATCATCATCATCATCATCCGTGTCCCCAATACACACATTTCTATCACTTCCTGTCCTCTACATCTCCTCATCACCTCCAATCATCATCATCCGTGTCCCCAATACACACATTTCTATCACTTCCTGTCCTCTACATCTCCTCATCACCACCAATCATACATCATCATCATCATCATCCGTGTCCCCAATACACACATTTCTATCACTTCCTGTCCTCTACATCTCCTCATCACCTCCAATCATCATCATCCGTGTCCCCAATACACACATTTCTATCACTTCCTGTCCTCTACATCTCCTCATCACCACCATCATCATCATCATCATCATCATCCGTGTCCCCAATACACACATTTCTATCACTTCCTGTCCTCTACATCTCCTCATCACCACCATCATCATCATCATCATCATCCGTGTCCCCAATACACACATTTCTATCACTTCCTGTTCCTCTACATCTCCTCATCACCACCATCATCATCATCATCTCCGTGTCCCCAATACACACATTTCTATCACTTCCTGTCCTCTACATCTCCTCATCACCACCATCATCATCATCATCATCCGTGTCCCCAATACACACATTTCTATCACTTCCTGTCCTCTACATCTCCTCATCACCACCAATCATCATCATCATCATCATCCGTGTCCCCAATACACACATTTCTATCACTTCCTGTCCTCTACATCTCCTCATCACCTCCAATCATCATCATCATCATCATCCGTGTCCCCAATACACACATTTCTATCACTTCCTGTCCTCTACATCTCCTCATCACCACCATCATCATCATCATCATCATTATCCGTGTCCCCAATACACACATTTCTATCACTTCCTGTCCTCTACATCTCCTCATCACCTCCAATCATCATCATCATCATCCGTGTCCCCAATACACACATTTCTATCACTTCCTGTCCTCTACATCTCCTCATCACCACCAATCATCATCATCATCATCCGTGTCCCCAATACACACATTTCTATCACTTCCTGTCCTCTACATCTCCTCATCACCTCCAATCATCATCATCATCCGTGTCCCCAATACACACATTTCTATCACTTCCTGTCCTCTACATCTCCTCATCACCACCAATCATCATCATCATCATCCGTGTCCCCAATACACACATTTCTATCACTTCCTGTCCTCTACATCTCCTCATCACCTCCAATCATCATCATCATCCGTGTCCCCAATACACACATTTCTATCACTTCCTGTCCTCTACATCTCCTCATCACCACCAATCATCATCATCATCATCATCATCATCCGTGTCCCCAATACACACATTTCTATCACTTCCTGTCCTCTACATCTCCTCATCACCTCCAATCATCATCATCATCATCATCATCATCATCCGTGTCCCCAATACACACATTTCTATCACTTCCTGTCCTCTACATCTCCTCATCACCTCCAATCATCATCATCCGTGTCCCCAATACACACATTTCTATCACTTCCTGTCCTCTACATCTCCTCATCACCTCCAATCATCATCATCCGTGTCCCCAATAAACACATTTCTATCACTTCCTGTCCTCTACATCTCCTCATCACCTCCAATCATCATCATCCGTGTCCCCAATACACACATTTCTATCACTTCCTGTCCTCTACATCTCCTCATCACCTCCAATCAACATCATCATCATCCGTGTCCCCAATACACACATTTCTATCACTTCCTGTCCTCTACATCTCCTCATCACCACCATCATCATCATCATCCGTGTCCCCAATACACACATTTCTATCACTTCCTGTCCTCTACATCTCCTCATCATCATCCGTGTCCCCAATACACACATTTCTATCACTTCCTGTCCTCTACATCTCCTCATCACCTCCAATCATCATCATCATCATCATCATCATCCGTGTCCCCAATACACACATTTCTATCACTTCCTGTCCTCTACATCTCCTCATCACCACCAATCATCATCATCATCATCATCATCATCCGTGTCCCCAATACACACATTTCTATCACTTCCTGTCCTCTACATCTCCTCATCACCACCATCATCATCATCATCATCCGTGTCCCCAATACACACATTTCTATCACTTCCTGTCCTCTACATCTCCTCATCACCTCCAATCATCATCATCATCATCCGTGTCCCCAATACACACATTTCTATCACTTCCTGTCCTCTACATCTCCTCATCACCACCAATCATCATCATCATCATCCGTGTCCCCAATACACACATTTCTATCACTTCCTGTCCTCTACATCTCCTCATCACCTCCAATCATCATCATCATCCGTGTCCCCAATACACACATTTCTATCACTTCCTGTCCTCTACATCTCCTCATCACCACCAATCATCATCATCATCATCCGTGTCCCCAATACACACATTTCTATCACTTCCTGTCCTCTACATCTCCTCATCACCTCCAATCATCATCATCATCCGTGTCCCCAATACACACATTTCTATCACTTCCTGTCCTCTACATCTCCTCATCACCTCCAATCATCATCATCATCATCCGTGTCCCCAATACACACATTTCTATCACTTCCTGTCCTCTACATCTCCTCATCACCTCCAATCATCATCATCATCATCATCATCATCATCATCCGTGTCCCCAATACACACATTTCTATCACTTCCTGTCCTCTACATCTCCTCATCACCACCAATCATCATCATCATCATCATCATCATCATCCGTGTCCCCAATACACACATTTCTATCACTTCCTGTCCTCTACATCTCCTCATCACCTCCAATCATCATCATCATCATCATCATCATCATCCGTGTCCCCAATACACACATTTCTATCACTTCCTGTCCTCTACATCTCCTCATCACCACCAATCATCATCATCATCACCATCATCATCATCCGTGTCCCCAATACACACATTTCTATCACTTCCTGTCCTCTACATCTCCTCATCACCTCCAATCATCATCATCATCATCCGTGTCCCCAATACACACATTTCTATCACTTCCTGTCCTCTACATCTCCTCATCACCTCCAATCATCATCATCATCATCATCATCCGTGTCCCCAATACACACATTTCTATCACTTCCTGTCCTCTACATCTCCTCATCACCACCATCATCATCATCATCATCCCGTGTCCCCAATACACACATTTCTATCACTTCCTGTCCTCTACATCTCCTCATCACCACCAATCATCATCATCATCATCCGTGTCCCCAATACACACATTTCTATCACTTCCTGTCCTCTACATCTCATCATCACCTCCAATCATCATCATCCGTGTCCCCAATACACACATTTCTATCACTTCCTGTCCTCTACATCTCCTCATCACCACCATCATCATCATCATCATCATCCGTGTCCCCAATACACACATTTCTATCACTTCCTGTCCTCTACATCTCCTCATCACCACCAATCATCATCATCATCATCCGTGTCCCCAATACACACATTTCTATCACTTCCTGTCCTCTACATCTCCTCATCACCACCAATCATCATCATCATCTGTGTCCCCAATACACACATTTCTATCACTTCCTGTCCTCTACATCTCCTCATCACCTCCAATCATCATCATCATCATCCGTGTCCCAATACACACATTTCTATCACTTCCTGTCCTCTACATCTCCTCATCACCTCCAATCATCATCATCCGTGTCCCCAATACACACATTTCTATCACTTCCTGTCCTCTACATCTCCTCATCACCTCCAATCATCATCATCCGTGTCCCCAATACACACATTTCTATCACTTCCTGTCCTCTACATCTCCTCATCACCACCATCATCATCATCATCATCCGTGTCCCCAATACACACATTTCTATCACTTCCTGTCCTCTACATCTCCTCATCATCACCAATCATCATCATCCGTGTCCCCAATACACACATTTCTATCACTTCCTGTCCTCTACATCTCCTCATCACCACCAATCATCATCATCCGTGTCCCCAATACACACATTTCTATCACTTCCTGTCCTCTACATCTCCTCATCACCACCAATCATCATCATCCGTGTCCCCAATACACACATTTCTATCACTTCCTGTCCTCTACATCTCCTCATCACCTCCAATCATCATCATCATCCGTGTCCCCAATACACACATTTCTATCACTTCCTGTCCTCTACATCTCCTCATCATCACCAATCATCATCATCATCCGTGTCCCCAATACACACATTTCTATCACTTCCTGTCCTCTACATCTCCTCATCACCACCAATCATCATCATCCGTGTCCCCAATACACACATTTCTATCACTTCCTGTCCTCTACATCTCCTCATCACCACCAATCATCATCATCATCCGTGTCCCCAATACACACATTTCTATCACTTCCTGTCCTCTACATCTCCTCATCACCACCAATCATCATCATCATCATCATCATCATCATCCGTGTCCCCAATACACACATTTCTATCACTTCCTGTCCTCTACATCTCCTCATCATCACCAATCATCATCATCATCATCATCCGTGTCCCCAATACACACATTTCTATCACTTCCTGTCCTCTACATCTCCTCATCATCACCAATCATCATCATCATCATCATCCGTGTCCCCAATACACACATTTCTATCACTTCCTGTCCTCTACATCTCCTCATCACCACCAATCATCATCATCCGTGTCCCCAATACACACATTTCTATCACTTCCTGTCCTGCGCTGTGTCTCTATATATTATACAGTCAGTATTGTTTATTGATGTCTCATATTTCTCTTCCCTCAGGGTGAAGATGAGCATGGGACCGCCCAGTGGGCGGCGCTCTGTGTCTCCTCGGGTCCTCCTATTGGATATAAACCCTCCTGGTTGGGCGATGGTGAGGGCGGAGCTATGTGAGGCGTTGATGAATGTGCTGAGTCTGGCGGCATCGACGTCACCGAGAGGAGACCTACTGAGCATGTACACCGCAAGAGAGACCGCCCACTGCCTCCTCCCCCTACTGGTAATACCGGGAACTGCTCCTCTACTGGTAATACTGGGAACTGCTCCCCTACTGGTAATACTGGGAACTGCTCCCCTACTGGTAATACTGGGAACTGCTCCCCTACTGGTAATACTGGGAACTGCTCCCCTACTGGTAATACTGGGAACTGCTCTGCCTCCTGGTAATACTGGGAACTGCTCCCCTACTGGTAATACTGGGAACTGCTCCCCTACTGGTAATACTGGGAACTGCTCCCCATACTGCTAATACTGGTAGTACTGGGAACTGCTCCCCCTACTGGTAATACCGGGAACTGCTCCTCTACTGCTAATACTGGGAACTGCTCCCCATACTGCTATACTGGTAGTACTGGGAACTGCTCCCCTTACTGGTAATACTGGGAACTGCTCCCTCTACTGGTAATACTGGGAACTGCTCCCCTACTGGTAATACTGGGAACTGCTCCCCTTACTGGTAATACTGGGAACTGCTCCCTCTACTGGTAATACTGGGAACTGCTCCTCTACTGGTAATACTGGGAACTGCTCCCCTACTGGTAATACTGGGAACTGCTCCCCTTACTGGTAATACTGGGAACTGCTCCCCATACTGCTAATACTGGGAACTGCTCCCCTACTGGTAATACTGGGAACTGCTCTGCCTCCTGGTAATACTGGGAACTGCTCCCCTACTGGTAATACCGGGAACTGCTCCTCTACTGCTAATACTGGGAACTGCTCCCCATACTGCTAATACTGGGAACTGCTCCCCTACTGGTAATACTGGGAACTGCTCCCTCTACTGGTAATACTGGGAACTGCTCCCCCTACTGGTAATACTGGGACCTGCTCCCCCTACTGGTAATACTGGGAACTGCTCCCCCTACTGGTAGTACTGGGAACTGCTCCCCTTACTGGTAATACTGGGAACTGCTCCCTCTACTGGTAATACTGGGAACTGCTCCCCTACTGGTAATACTGGGACCTGCTCCCCCTACTGGTAATACTGGGAACTGCTCCCCTTACTGGTAATACTGGGAACTGCTCCCCTACTGGTAATACTGGGAACTGCTCCTCTACTGGTAATACTGGGAACTGCTCCTCTACTGGTAATACTGGGAACTGCTCCCCTACTGGTAATACTGGGACCTGCTCCCCTACTGGTAATACTGGGAACTGCTCCCCCTACTGGTAATACTGGGAACTGCTCCCCTTACTGGTAATACTGGGAACTGCTCCCCTACTGGTAATACTGGGAACTGCTCCCCTACTGGTAATACTGGGAACTGCTCCCCTTACTGGTAATACTGGGAACTGCTCCCCTTACTGGTAATACTGGCAACTGCTCCCCTTACTGGTAATACTGGGAACTGCTCCCCTGCTGGTAATACTGGGAACTGCTCCCTCTACTGGTAATACTGGGAACTGCTCCTCTACTGGTATACTGGGAACTGCTCCTCTACTGGTAATACTGGTAACTGCTCCCCTTACTGGTAATACCGGGAACTGCTCCCTACTGGTAATACCGGGAACTGCTCCCCTACTGGTAATACCGGGAACTGCTCCCTACTGGTAATACCGGGAACTGCTCCTCTACTGGTAATACCGGGAACTGCTCCTCTACTGGTAATACTGGGAACTGCTCCCCTTACTGGTAATACTGGGAACTGCTCCCCTTACTGGTAATACTGGGAACTGCTCCCCTTACTGGTAATACTGGGAACTGCTCCCTTACTGGTAATACTGGGAACTGCTCCCCTTACTGGTAATACTGGGAACTGCTCCCCTGCTGGTAATACTGGGAACTGCTCCCTCTACTGGTAATACTGGGAACTGCTCCCTCTACTGGTAATACTGGGAACTGCTCCCCCTACTGGTAATACTGGGAACTGCTCTCCCCTACTGGTAATACTGGGAACTGCTCCCCTACTGGTAATACTGGGAACTGCTCCCCCTACTGGTAATACCGGGAACTGCTCCCCTACTGGTAATACCGGGAACTGCTCCCCTACTGGTAATACCGGGAACTGCTCCCCTACTGTAATACCGGGAACTGCTCCTCTACTGGTAATACTGGGAACTGCTCCCCTACTGGTAATACTGGGAACTGCTCCCCCTACTGGTAATACTGGGAACTGCTCCCTCTACTGGTAATACTGGGAACTGCTCCCCCTACTGGTAATACCGGGAACTGCTCCCTCTACTGGTAATACTGGGAACTGCTCCTCTACTGGTAATACTGGGAACTGCTCTGCCTACTGGTAATACTGGGAACTGCTCTGCCTACTGGTAATACTGGGAACTGCTCCCCCTACTGGTAATACCGGGAACTGCTCCCCTACTGGTAATACCGGGAACTGCTCCTCTACTGGTAATACTGGGAACTGCTCCTCTACTGGTAATACTGGGAACCTGCTCCCCTACTGGTAATACTGGGAACTGCTCTGCCTACTGGTAATACTGGGAACTGCTCCTCTACTGGTAATACTGGGAACTGCTCTGCCTACTGGTAATACTGGGAACTGCTCCCCCTACTGGTAATACTGGGAACTGCTCTGCCTACTGGTAATACTGGGAACTGCTCCCTCTACTGGTAATACTGGGAACTGCTCCCCTCTACTGGTAATACTGGGAACTGCTCCCCCTACTGGTAATACTGGGAACTGCTCCCCCTACTGGTAATTACTGGGAACTGCTCCCCCTACTGGTAATACTGGGAACTGCTCCCCCTACTGGTAATACTGGGAACTGCTCCCCCCTACTGGTAATACTGGGAACTGCTCCCCCTACTGGTAATACTGGGAACTGCTCCCCCTACTGGTAATACTGGGAACTGCTCTGCCTACTGGTAATACTGGGAACTGCTCCTCTACTGGTAATACTGGGAACTGCCCCCTACTGGTAATACTGGGAACTGCTCCTGCCTACTGGTAATACTGGGAACTGGTGCCTACTGGTAATACTGGGAACTTCTCCCCCTACTGGTAATACTCGGAACTGGTGCCTACTGGTAAAACTGGGGGGTCAGTACCCAGCACTGGTGTCTGTTTCCTTACTGTTAATATTAATAATGGAGGTCAAGTACCTGTCCAGTATAGGAGTGAGGAAGCTACCAGGGATCCGGTATAGGGTAGAGAGGAAGGTACAGGGGTCCAGTATAGGTGTGAGGAAGGTAGAGGCGTCCAGTATAGGAGTGAGGAAAATACAGGGGTCCGTGTAGGTGTGAGGAAGGTAGAGGGGTCTGGTATAGGTATGAGGAAGGTAGAGGGTCCAGTATAGGTGTGAGGAAGGTAAAGGGGTCCGGTATAGGCGTGAGGAAGGTAGAGGGGACCAGTATAGGTGTGAGGAAGGTACAGGGGTCCAGTATAGGTGTGAGGAAGGTAGAGGGGTCCGGTACAGGTGTGAGGAAGGTACAGGGGTCTGGTATAGGTGTGATGAAGGTAGAGGGGTCCGGTATAGGTGTGATGAAGGTAGAGGGGTCCGGTATAGGTGTGATGAAGGTAGAGGGGGTCCAGTATAGGTGTGAGGAAGGTACAGGGGTCCGGTATAGGTGTGAGGAGGTACAGGGGTCCGGTATAGGTGTGATGAAGGTAGAGGGGTCCGGTATAGGTGTGATGAAGGTAGAGGGGGTCCAGTATAGGTGTGAGGAAGGTACAGGGGTCCGGTATAGGTGTGAGGAAGGTAGAGGAGTATGTATAGGAGTGAGGAAGGTAGAGCGGTCCGTTATAGGAGTGAGGAAGGTAGAGGGGTCCGGTATAGGTGTGAGGAAGGTACAGGGGTCCGGTATAGGAGTGAGGAAGCCCATCCAGTAAGTAGGACTTCTCCAGTAGGGTAGGTTGTCGTTTTGGCCCCTTTCTTCTCTTTTTTTTTGCTGAAGCTCCCAAGGCAGCTGCCTCTTGTGTCTTCCCCTCGGCCCCCCATCCCCCGTGTGATATGTAGATATATGGAATGGATGGAGGGGTCGTATCTCAGGTCTCTCCATCCTTCAATGGCTGTTTGTTTATTTTTTATTTTTGTAGCCTCTGAGAGGAAATTTCATTCGCCTTCACAGCTGCCTATCAGAGCTGTACTCGATCTGTGGGGAGGGCTCTCAGGCCCTGCGGACCCGCTCCTGTCTCTGGCCGTCCTGGATGCTCTGCAGCAGAACAGACAGCTGGCCCAGCACAGCGCCTATGGGGGTGGAGCACACAACTCCTTTGTAGAGGTAAATCTCTCCAATCATTACATACACTGGCCGAGCAGAAGACACGTGTGATTGGTGACATCGGTGGGGACATCCTCACATTCTAGGCCTTCTATGTACAGGTGTTGGTGTTGTCCACCCGACCGGGACAAGACCTGGCCTCTGAGCTGGATGAAGGCTTGAAGGAATCTGATCTCAGTACATTGCGAAGACTGCTGGTTGTCCAATTGTCATGTGATGTGGAGGACGGCGGGAGCAACGAGGCCACCCCTGACCCCACCAGACATCCAGATCACGGTATGTAGTATGAACATGTCTGTAGGTGTGTAGCCTCTTGTCTTCTACATACATGACGTGTCATTCCTAGTTATGCTCTCCATCTCCTCCATACCCCTCCATCTTCTACATACATGACGTGTCATTCCTGGTTATGTTCTCCATCTCCTCCATACCCCTCCATCTTCTACATACATGACGTGTCATTCCTGGTTATGTTCTCCATCTCCTCCATACCCCTCCATCTTCTACATACATGACGTGTCATTCCTGGTTATGTTCTCCATCTCCTCCATACCCCTCCATCTTCTACATACATGACGTGTCATTCCAGGTTATGTTCTCCATCTTCTCCATACCCCTCCATCTTCTACATACATGACGTGTCATTCCTAGTTATGTTCTCCATCTCCTCCATACCCCTCCATCTTCTACATACATCACGTGTCATTCCCTGGTTATGTTCTCCATCTCCTCCATACCCCTCAATCTTCTACATACATGACGTGTCATTCCCTGGTTATGTTCTCCATCTCCTCCATACCCCTCATCTTCTACATACATGACGTGTCATTCCTAGTTATGTGTCTCCATCTCCTCCATACCCCTTCATCTTCTACATACATGACGTGTCATTCCTGGTTATGTTCTCCATCTCCTCCATACCCCTCCATCTTCTACATGACATTGACGTGTCATTCCTAGTTATGTTCTCCATCTCCTCCATACCCCTTCATCTTCTACATACATGACGTGGTCATTCCTGGTTATGTTCTCCATCTTCTCCATACCCTCCATCTTCTACATACATCACGTGTCATTCCTGGTTATGTTCTCCATCTCCCTCCATACCCCTCCATCTTCTACATACATGACGTGTCATTCCTGGGTTATGTTCTCCATCTCCTCCATACCCCTCCATCTTCTACATACATGACGTGTCATTCCTAGTTATGTTCTCCATCTCCTCCATACCTTTCCATCTTCTACATACATGACGTGTCATTCCTGGTTATGTTCTCCATCTCTTCCATACCTCTTCATCTTCTACATACATGACGTGTCATTCCTAGTTATGTTCTCCATCTCCTCCATACCTCTTCATCTTCTACATACATGACGTGTCATTCCTAGTTATGTTCTCCATCTCCTCCATACCCCTCCATCTTCTACATACATCACGTGTCATTCCTGGTTATGTTCTCCATCTCCTCCATACCCCTTCATCTTCTACATACATGACGTGTCATTCCTAGTTATGTTCTCCATCTCCTCCATACCCCTCCATCTTCTACATACATGACGTGTCATTCCTGGTTGTGTTTCTCCATCTCCTCCATACCCCTTCATCTTCTACATACATGACGTGTCATTCCTGGTTATGTTCTCCATCTCCTCCATACCTCTTCTCTTCTACATACATGACGTGTCATTCCTGGTTATGTTCTCCATCTCCTCCATACCCCTCCATCTTCTACATACATGACGTGTCATTCCTAGTTATGTTCTCCATCTCCTCCATACCTCTTCATCTTCTACATACATGACGTGTCATTCCTGGTTATGTTCTCCATCTCCTCCATACCCCTCCATCTTCTACATACATGACGTGTCATTCCTGGTTATGTTCTCCATCTCCTCAATACCCCTCCATCTTCTACATACATGACGTGTCATTCCTGGTTATGTTCTCCATCTCCTCCATACCCCTCCATCTCTACATACATGACGTGTCATTCCTGGTTGTGTTCTCCATCTCCTCCATACCCCTCCATCTTCTACATACATGACGTGTCATTCCTGGTTATGTTCTCCATCTCCTCCATACCTCTTCATCTTCTACATACATGACGTGTCATTCCTAGTTATGTTCTCCCATCTCCTCCATACCCCTTCATCTTCTACATACATGACGTGTCATTCCTAGTTATGTTCTCCATCTCCTCCATACCTCTTCATCTTCTACATACATGACGTGTCATTCATAGTTATGTTCTCCATCTCCCTCCATACCCCTCCATCTTCTACATACTTGACGTGTCATTCCTGGTTATGTTCTCCATCTCCTCCATACCCCTCCATCTTCTACATACATGACGTGTCATTCCTGTTCTGTTCTCCATCTCTTCCATACCCCTCCATCTTCTACATACATGACGTGTCATTCCTGGTTATGTTCTCCATCTCCTCCATACCCCTCCATCTTCTACATACATGACGTGTCATTCCTGGTTATGTTCTCCATCTCCTCCATACCTCTTCATCTTCTACATACATGACGTGTCATTCCTGGTTGTGTTCTCCATCTCCTCAATATCCCTCCATCTTCTACATACATGACGTGTCATTCCTGGTTGTGTTCTCCATCTCCTCCATACCCCTCCATCTTCTACATACATGACGTGTCATTCCTAGTTATGTTCTCCATCTCCTCCATACCCCCTCCATCTTCTACATACATGACGTGTCATTCCTAGTTATGTTCTCCATCTCCTCCATACCCCTCCATCTTCTACATACATGACGTGTCATCCTGGTTGTGTTCTCCATCTCCTCCATACCCCTCCATACCCTCCATCTTCTACATACATGACGTGTCATTCCTAGTTATGTTCTCCATCTCCTCCATACCCCTCCATCTTCTACATACACGACGTGTCATTCCTAGTTATGTTCTCCATCTCCTCCATACCTCTTCATCTTCTACATACATGACGTGTCATTCCTAGTTATGTTCTCCATCTCCTCCATACCCCTCCATCTTCTACATACATGACGTGTCAATCCTGGTTTGTTCTCCATCTCCTCCATACCCCTTCATCTTCTACATACATGACGTGTCAATCCTGGTTGTGTTCTCCATCTCCTCCATACCCCTTCATCTTCTACATACATGACGTGTCAATCCTGGTTGTGTTCTCCATCTCCTCCATACCCCTTCATCTTCTACATACATGACGTGTCAATCCTGGTTGTGTTCTCCATCTCCTCCATACCCCTCCATCTTCTACATACATGACGTGTCATTCCTGATTGTGTTCTCCATCTCCTCAATATCCCTCCATCTTCTACATACATGACGTGTCATTCCTAGTTATGTTCTCCATCTCCTCCATACCTCTTCATCTTCTACATACATGACGTGTCATTCCTAGTTATGTTCTCCATCTCCTCCATACCCCTCCATCTTCTACATACATGACGTGTCAATCCTGGTTGTGTTCTCCATCTCCTCCATACCCCTTCATCTTCTACATACATGACGTGTCAATCCTGGTTGTGTTCTCCATCTCCTCCATACCCCTTCATCTTCTACATACATGACGTGTCAATCCTGGTTGTGTTCTCCATCTCCTCCATACCCCTTCATCTTCTACATACATGACGTGTCATTCCTAGTTATGTTCTCCATCTCCTCCATACCCCTCCATCTTCTACATGCATGACGTGTCATTCCTGGTTGTGTTCTCCATCTCCTCCATACCCCTTCATCTTCTACATACATGACGTGTCATTCCTAGTTATGTTCTCCATCTCCTCCATACCCCTTCATCTTCTACATACATGATGTGTCATTCCTGGTTATGTTCTCCATCTCCTCCATACCCCTCCATCTTCTACATACATGACGTGTCATTCCTGGTTATGTTCTCCATCTCCTCCATATCCCTCCATCTTCTACATACATGACGTGTCATTCCTGGTTATGTTCTCCATCTCCTCCATACCCCTCCATATTCTACATACATGACGTGTCATTCCTGGTTATGTTCTCCATCTCCTCCATACCCCTCCATCTTCTACATACATGACGTGTCATTCCTGGTTATGTTCTCCATCTCCTCCATACCCCTCCATCTTCTACATACATCACGTGTCATTCCTGGTTATGTTCTCCATCTCCTCCATACCCCTCCATCTTCTACATACATGACGTGTCAATCCTGGTTGTGTTCTCCATCTCCTCCATACCCCTTCATCTTCTACATACATGACGTGTCATTCCTAGTTATGTTCTCCATCTCCTCCATACCCCTCCATCTTCTACATACATGACGTGTCATTCCTGATTGTGTTCTCCATCTCCTCAATATCCCTCCATCTTCTACATACATGACGTGTCATTCCTGGTTATGTTCTCCATCTCCTCCATACCCCTTCATCTTCTACATACATGACGTGTCATTCCTGGTTATGTTCTCCATCTCCTCCATACCCCTCCATCTTCTACATACATGACGTGTCATTCCTAGTTATGTTCTCCATCTCCTCCATACCTCTTCATCTTCTACATACATGACGTGTCATTCCTGGTTATGTTCTCCATCTCCTCCATACCCCTCCATCTTCTACATACATGACGTGTCATTCCTGGTTATGTTCTCCATCTCCTCAATACCCCTCCATCTTCTACATACATGACGTGTCATTCCTGGTTATGTTCTCCATCTCCTCCATACCCCTCCATCTTCTACATACATGACGTGTCATTCCTGGTTGTGTTCTCCATCTCCTCCATACCCCTCCATCTTCTACATACATGACGTGTCATTCCTGGTTATGTTCTCCATCTCCTCCATACCCCTCCATCTTCTACATACATGACGTGTCATTCCTGGTTATGTTCTCCATCTCCTCCATACCCCTCCATCTTCTACATACATCACGTGTCATTCCTGGTTATGTTCTCCATCTCCTCCATACCCCTCCATCTTCTACATACATGACGTGTCATTCCTGGTTATGTTCTCCATCTCCTCCATACCCCTCCATCTTCTACATACATGACGTGTCATTCCTGGTTATGTTCTCCATCTCCCCCATACCCCTCCATCTTCTACATACATGACGTGTCATTCCTGGTTATGTTCTCCATCTCCTCCATACCCCTCCATCTTCTACATACATGACGTGTCATTCCTGGTTATGTTCTCCATCTCCTCCATACCCCTCCATCTTCTACATACATGACGTGTCATTCCTAGTTATGTTCTCCATCTCCTCCATACCCCTCCATCTTCTACATACATGACGTGTCATTCCTGGTTATGTTCTCCATCTTCTCCATACCCCTCCATCTTCTACATACATGACGTGTCATTCCTGGTTATGTTCTCCATCTTCTCCATACCCCTCCATCTTCTACATACATGACGTGTCATTCCTGGTTATGTTCTCCATACCCTTTCATCTTCTACATACATGACGTGTCATTCCTGGTTATGCTCTCCATCTTCTACATACATGACGTGTCATTCCTGGTTGTGTTCTCCATCTCCTCAATATCCCTCCATCTTCTACATACATGACGTGTCATTCCTGGTTGTGTTCTCCATCTCCTCCATATCCCTCCATCTTCTACATACATGACGTGTCATTCCTAGTTATGTTCTCCATCTCCTCCATACCTCTTCATCTTCTACGTACATGACGTGTCATTCCTAGTTATGTTCTCCATCTCCTCCATACCCCTCCATCTTCTACATACATGACGTGTCATTCCTGGTTATGTTCTCCATACCCTTTCATCTTCTACATACATGACGTGTCATTCCTGGTTATGCTCTCCATCTTCTACATACATGACGTGTCATTCCTAGTTATGTTCTCCATCTCCTCCATACCCCTCCATCTTCTACATACATGACGTGTCATTCCTGGTTATGTTCTCCATCTTCTCCATACCCCTCCATCTTCTACATACATGACGTGTCATTCCTGGTTATGTTCTCCATACCCTTTCATCTTCTACATACATGACGTGTCATTCCTGGTTATGCTCTCCATCTTCTACATACATGACGTGTCATTCCTGGTTGTGTTCTCCATCTCCTCAATATCCCTCCATCTTCTACATACATGACGTGTCATTCCTGGTTATGTTCTCCATCTCCTCCATACCCCTTCATCTTCTACATACATGACGTGTCATTCCTGGTTATGTTCTCCATCTCCTCCATACCCCTCCATCTTCTACATACATGACGTGTCATTCCTGATTGTGTTCTCCATCTCCTCAATATCCCTCCATCTTCTACATACATGACGTGTCATTCCTGGTTGTGTTCTCCATCTCCTCCATACCCCTTCATCTTCTACATACATGACGTGTCATTCCTGGTTATGTTCTCCATCTCCTCCATACCCCTCCATCTTCTACATACATGACGTGTCATTCCTGGTTATGTTCTCCATCTCCCCCATACCCCTCCATCTTCTACATACATGACGTGTCATTCCTGGTTATGTTCTCCATCTCCTCCATACCCCTCCATCTTCTACATACATGACGTGTCATTCCTAGTTATGTTCTCCATCTCCTCCATACCCCTCCATCTTCTACATACATGACGTGTCATTCCTGGTTATGTTCTCCATCTTCTCCATACCCCTCCATCTTCTACATACATGACGTGTCATTCCTGGTTATGTTCTCCATACCCTTTCATCTTCTACATACATGACGTGTCATTCCTGGTTATGCTCTCCATCTTCTACATACATGACGTGTCATTCCTGGTTATGTTCTCCATCTCCTCCATACCCCTCCATCTTCTACATACATGACGTGTCATTCCTAGTTATGTTCTCCATCTCCTCCATACCCCTCCATCTTCTACATACATGACGTGTCATTCCTGGTTATGTTCTCCATCTCCTCCATACCCCTCCATCTTCTACATACATGACGTGTCATTCCTAGTTATGTTCTCCATCTCCTCCATACCCCTCCATCTTCTACATACATGACGTGTCATTCCTGGTTATGTTCTCCATCTCCCCCATACCCCTCCATCTTCTACATACATGACGTGTCATTCCTGGTTATGCTCTCCATCTTCTACATACATGACGTGTCATTCCTGGTTATGTTCTCCATCTCCCCCATACCCCTCCATCTTCTACATACATGACGTGTCATTCCTGGTTATGCTCTCCATCTTCTACATACATGACGTGTCATTCCTGGTTGTGTTCTCCATCTCCTCCATACCCCTTCATCTTCTACATACATGACGTGTCATTCCTGGTTATGTTCTCCATCTCCTCCATACCCCTCCATCTTCTACATACATGACGTGTCATTCCTGGTTATGTTCTCCATCTCCCCCATACCCCTCCATCTTCTACATACATGACGTGTCATTCCTGGTTATGTTCTCCATCTCCTCCATACCCCTCCATCTTCTACATACATGACGTGTCATTCCTAGTTATGTTCTCCATCTCCTCCATACCCCTCCATCTTCTACATACATGACGTGTCATTCCTGGTTATGTTCTCCATCTTCTCCATACCCCTCCATCTTCTACATACATGACGTGTCATTCCTGGTTATGTTCTCCATACCCTTTCATCTTCTACATACATGACGTGTCATTCCTGGTTATGCTCTCCATCTTCTACATACATGACGTGTCATTCCTGGTTATGTTCTCCATCTCCTCCATACCCCTCCATCTTCTACATACATGACGTGTCATTCCTGGTTATGCTCTCCATCTTCTACATACATGACGTGTCATTCCTGGTTGTGTTCTCCATCTCCTCCATACCCCTCCATCTTCTACATACATGACGTGTCATTCCTAGTTATGTTCTCCATCTCCTCCATACCTCTTCATCTTCTACGTACATGACGTGTCATTCCTAGTTATGTTCTCCATCTCCTCCATACCCCTCCATCTTCTACATACATGACGTGTCATTCCTGGTTATGTTCTCCATCTCCTCCATATCCCTCCATCTTCTACATACATGACGTGTCATTCCGGGTTATGTTCTCCATACCCTTTCATCTTCTACATACATGACGTGTCATTCCTGGTTATGCTCTCCATCTTCTACATACATGACGTGTCATTCCTGGTTATGTTCTCCATCTCCTCCATACCCCTCCATCTTCTACATACATGACGTGTCATTCCTGATTGTGTTCTCCATCTCCTCCATACCCCTCCATCTTCTACATACGTTACGTGTCATTCCTAGTTATGTTCTCCATCTCCTCCATATCCCTCCATCTTCTACATACATGACGTGTCATTCCTGGTTATGTTCTCCATCTCCTCCATACCCCTCCATCTTCTACATACATGACGTGTCATTCCTGGTTATGTTCTCCATCTCCTCCATACCCCTCCATCTTCTACATACATGACGTGTCATTCCTGGTTGTGTTCTCCATCTCCTCCATACCCCTCCATCTTCTACATACATGACGTGTCATTCCGGGTTCCGTGTATTTATGGTGACATTCTAAGGCTCTCAGGGTTCCTCGTATGATATTTAGTTCCATGTTCCGGACCCTGGGCCGGGTATTTCTGGTCATGTAATGTTCTATGTTCTTTTAGGGTCGCACATCTATGATATTGAACTCCGGGTGAGCTCCGGGGATGTTCTCAGTCTGGAGAGTTTCTTCAAGGCCTGGCTGTTTGAGTCCGAGAGGGAAGAGGTCCGCCTCATCTTTCCTAAAGGAGACAGTAAGTGTGAGTATATAGTATATAATCATTGGGGGGGCATGGTGTTATATATACTGGCTATAAATCTAAACATGCTAAGAGTGAGTGTAGAATATGCTATCATTTAGATAGGGGGTAATTACTCTGGGGGGGGGGGGGATTGCAATGACTCATCTTGAACTGCCCCCATGACATAAATCTGGACCTCTCTCCATCCACAGTACAGATCATCTGTGATGTACACCGCCCTCTCCTCCCCCCTAGCCTCCTCCTTGGAGGTCTCCCTCATGATGGTGAACAAGAGCGGACCCCTGGAGCCCCCCAGACCCTCCGCATCCTCCGGTAAGACTGACCCTCCATGGCTGCCCTTCCTCTGTACTCCAGAGGTGACTGTGATCTTCTCTCCTTCCAGAGCTCTGTCCTCTCAGGGAGTGTGCGGCTCCATGCTGTATGGACTTCCATCCATTCTCAACCCCACTGCATGCTGGGAACTGGACTGGGATCAGCTGGAATCCAACCAGGAGAATTTCCAGGCCTTGTGTCACTGCCTGCAGGTGGGAACAGCAGTGCGGCTAATGATGGTGGGATAAGCTGGGTGGTCCCAGTATGATAACGCCCTCCTGTAGGTGGTCCCAGTATGATAACGCCCTCCTGTAGGTGGTCCCAGTATGATAACGCCCTCCTGTAGGTGGTCCCAGTATGATAACGCCCTCCTGTAGGTGGTCCCAGATAACGCCCCCCTATAGGTGGTCCCAGTATGATAGCTCTTCCCTGTAGGTGGTCCGGTAGGATGGCGCCCTCCTGTAGGTGGTCCCAGTAGGATGACGCCCTCCTGTAGCTGGTCCCGGTAGGATGGCGCACTCCTGTAGGTGGTCCCGGTAGGATGGTACCCCCTGTATGTTGTCCTGGTAGGATGGCACTCCCTGTAGGTGGTCCCGATAGGATGGCACTCCCTGTAGGTGGTCCCGGTAGGATGGCACTCCCTGTAGGTGGTCCCGGTAGGATGGCGCCCTCCTGTAGGTGGTCCCGGTAGGATGGCGCCCTCCTGCAGGTGGTCCAGGTAGGATGGGACCCCCTGTAGGTTGTCCTGGTAGGACGGCACTCCCTGTAGGTGGTCCCGGTAGGATGGTGCCCTTCTGTAGGTGATCTCGGTGTAGGATGGCACCCCCGTAGGTGGTCAAGGTAGGATGGTGCCCCCCCTCTGGATAGGTGAGGGGACCCCAAATGTCACTGCTATAGAGAAGGATTGGGGAGGGAACACTGTGGAAGGTTTTAAGCCAGACTCCTAGTGGTGGCTTTAGGTAGTACATCTGTCTCCTTATAATGTAGATTCAGTGCTGGGAGAAGTGCGGCCATCTATTTCTCCCCATTCTGCTGAAGCCCAAAGGAGGCCGCCTCTTCTGGCAACCCTTTGTCACCGCCCTCCCTTCTCTATCCCCCCGCCCTTTCCTCTCCCCCCCTTACTCTTACCCCCCTCCTCCACCCTCCCTTCTCTATCCCCCCCCACCCTTTCCTCTCCCCCTCTTACTCTTACCCCCCCTCCTCTATCCACCCCTTCCCTCCCCCAGTTCTTTTTTTTTTTTTAAACAATTTTTATTGAAAAGAGATAATAGGCACAAAGGTTCAGATATACAGCGAGATCCCCAACAATCGGGGGGAGTAAGATGTTAACAAAATTGCAAATTGAACATACAACAAGTTCGGTAATATTGTGTACATGAACATTCTTGGATTGAAAGGACCATAAAGGTGTGAGATGTATAGGTACAGACTGCTAGGTATAGGGCAACTACCAAGAGTGGGGAAAAGGGGGAGTTGAGATGGAGAGGAGCATAAGGGGGGCTTGGTATGATCTGCAGCAGGGGGCTAAGGAGATATCTGTCCCCGTGTGGTGGGAGGGCCCATCTGGGGGATGGGGTCGGAGCTCGAAGCAAGGGGGAATGGGTCTGTTTCAGAAAGGTCCAGGGGTAAATGGTAGGGCAGGGTAGGTAATAGATTTCCAAGTCGCTTCATGTAGGTTCCTGAAAGACGCTTCGGATAAAGGCTGGAGTGACGTCATGTTGGGGGTCTGTGGCATGAAGTGCAGTGGTATGTCTGTGTGCCTAGGTTGGAGGAGAATGGGCAGAAGGGTGTGGGTGGGAAAAGAGGGGAGAAGGAGAAAAAGAGAGGGAGGGGGGGAGGGGGGGTGGTGGGGAAGGGAAGCAGCCGTGGGATGTAAAGGTACAGGAGAGACTGGGGACGTTTGGGGTCCCCTTCCCCAGGACCCCCCGGAGCATGGAAATTGACACATAATTAGATATCTTGTTCGCCCTTCTGATCTGGTGATTTCCAAAGTAAATTAATATCATGATATGTAAATCCTCACAGCCAATCCTTAATTCAAAATGTCCTTATTTGTATGCGTCCAGGTAATCAGCAGTGGTCTGGAAGTGTTTCCAACAGGCCCATTTTGTGCTGAATTTAGAGGGGGTATCTCTGGACCCTCCCCCAGTTCTTTTAATTCTTTCACTCTTTCTTCATTCTCTATCTTGTAGAGCCGAGCGATGTCCCTCTTGGGGTGCAGTAGTCAGCGATCGGTGACTTGGGCCCCCCCGGTTTTGTCACATTTTATTGTCTCAGCGTCGGACTCCATGTCGTTACTGCTACGTCCGCTGGCTCCCCGGGAGCTTCTGCTTCTCATCAAACCACCAACACTTACTGGACCCGTCCCAGATGATGCTCTTAACCGAGTCCAGGTATGAGGGGGGTGTTCTACTACACTGTGCCTTCATACCGGGGGGGAGGGGGGCGTTCTACTACACTGTGCCTTCATACCGGGGGAGGGGGGTGTTCTACTACACTGTGCCTTCATACCGGGGGAGGGGGGTGTTTCTACTACACTGTGCCTTCATACCGGGGGGAGGGGGGCGTTCTACTACACTGTGCCTTCATACCGGGGGAGGGGGGTGTTCTACTACACTGTGCCTTCATACCGGGGGGAGGGGGGCGTTCTACTACACTGTGCCTTCATACCGGAGGGGAGGGGGGTGTTCTACTACACTGTGCCTTCATACCGGGGGAGGGGGGTGTTCTACTACACTGTGCCTTCATACCGGGGGGGAGGGGGGCGTTCTACTACACTGTGCCTTCATACCGGGGGAGGGGGGTGTTCTACTACACTGTGCCTTCATACCGGGGGGAGGGGGGCATTCTACTACACTGTGCCTTCATACCGGGGGGAGGGGGGCGTTCTACTACACTGTGCCTTCATACCGGGGGGAGGGGGGCGTTCTACTACACTGTGCCTTCATACCGGGGGAGGGGGGCGTTCTACTACACTGTGCCTTCATACCGGGGGCAGGGGGCGTTCTACTACACTGTGCCTTCATACCGGGGGAGGGGGGCGTTCTACTACACTGTGCCTTCATATCGGGGGAGGGGGGCGTTCTACTACACTGTGCCTTCATATTGGGGGCAGGGGGGCGTTCTACTACAATGTGCCTTCATACCGGGGGCAGGGGGGCGTTCTACTACACTGTGCCTTCATATTGGGGCAGGGGGGCGTTCTACTACAATGTGCCTTCATACCGGGGGCAGGGGGGCGTTCTACTACACTGTGCCTTCATATTGGGGGCAGGGGGGCGTTCTACTACAATGTGCCTTCATACCGGGGGGAGGGGGGCGTTCTACTACACTGTGCCTTCATACCGGGGGGAGGGGGGCGTTCTACTACACTGTGCCTTCATATTGGGGGCAGGGGGGCGTTCTACTACACTGTGCCTTCATACCGGCGGGAGGGGGGCGTTCTACTACACTGTGCCTTCATACCGGGGGGAGGGGGGCGTTCTACTACACTGTGCCTTCATACCGGGGGGGAGGGGGGCGTTCTACTACACTGTGCCTTCATACCGGGGGGAGGGGGGCGTTCTACTACACTGTGCCTTCATACTGGGGGGGAGGGGGGCGTTCTACTACACTGTGCCTTCATACCGGAGGGGAGGGGGGCATTCTACTACACTGTGCCTTCATATCGGGGGAGGGGGGCGTTCTACTACACTGTGCCTTCATACCGGAGGGGGGGAGGGGGGCGTTCTACTACACTGTGCCTTCATACCGGGGGGAGGGGGCGTTCTACTACACTGTGCCTTCATACCGGGGGTAGGGGGGTGTTCTACTACACTGTGCCTTCATACCGGGGGCGTTCTACTACACTGTGCCTTCATACCGGGGGCGTTCTACTACACTGTGCCTTCATACCGGGGGGGGGAGGGGGCGTTCTACTACACTGTGCCTTCATACCGGGGGGGAGGGGGCGTTCTACTACACTGTGCCTTCATACCGGGGGGAGGGGGGTGTTTTACTACACTGTGCCTTCATACCGGGGGGAGGGGGGCGTTCTACTACACTGTGCCTTCATACCGGGCAGGGCGTTCTACTACACTGTGCCTTCATACCGGGGGGGAGGGGGCGTTCTACTACACTGTGCCTTCATACCGGGGGGAGGGGGGTGTTTTACTACACTGTGCCTTCATACCGGGGGGAGGGGGCGTTCTACTACACTGTGCCTTCATACCGGGCAGGCGTTCTACTACACTGTGCCTTCATACCGGGGGAGGGGGCGTTCTACTACACTGTGCCTTCATACCGGGGGAGGGGGGCGTTCTACTACACTGTGCCTTCATACCGGGGGGTGTTCTACTATACTGTGCCTTCATATCAGGGGAGGGGGGCGTTCTACTACACTGTGCCTTCATACCGGGGGTAGGGGGGTGTTCTACTACACTGTGCCTTCATACCGGGGGCGTTCTACTACACTGTGCCTTCATACCGGGGGGGGAGGGGGGCGTTCTACTACACTGTGCCTTCATACCGGGGGCGTTCTACTACACTGTGCCTTCATACCGGGGGGGGGAGGGGGGCATTCTACTACACTGTGCCTTCATACCGGGGCGTTCTACTACACTGTGCCTTCATACCGGGGGGGGAGGGGGGCGTTCTACTACACTGTGCCTTCATACCGGGGGGGGAGGGGGGTGTTCTACTACACTGTGCCTTCATACCGGGGGGAGGGGGGCGTTCTACTACACTGTGCCTTCATACCGGGGGAGGGGGGCGTTCTACTACACTGTGCCTTCATACCGGGGGTAGGGGGGTGTTCTACTACACTGTGCCTTCATACCGGGGGGGCGTTCTACTACACTGTGCCTTCATACCGGGGGGGGGGGGGGGGGCGTTCTACTACACTGTGCCTTCATACCGGGCAGGCGTTCTACTACACTGTGCCTTCATACCGGGGGGAGGGGGCGTTCTACTACACTGTGCCTTCATACCGGGGGAGGGGGGCGTTCTACTACACTGTGCCTTCATACCGGGGGCAGGGGGCGTTCTACTACACTGTGCCTTCATACCGGGGGGTGTTCTACTATACTGTGCCTTCATATCAGGGGAGGGGGGCGTTCTACTACACTGTGCCTTCATACCGGGGGTAGGGGGGTGTTCTACTACACTGTGCCTTCATACCGGGGGCGTTCTACTACACTGTGCCTTCATACCGGGGGGGGGGAGGGGGGCGTTCTACTACACTGTGCCTTCATACCGGGGGGGGAGGGCGTTCTACTACACTGTGCCTTCATATCAGGGGGAGGGGGCGTTCTACTACACTGTGCCTTCATACCGGGGGGTGTTCTACTACACTGTGCCTTCATACCGGGGGGAGGGGGCGTTCTACTACACTGTGCCTTCATACCGGGGGGCGTTCTACTACAATGTGCCTTCATACCGGGGGGAGGGGGCGTTCTACTACACTGTGCCTTCATACCGGGGGGAGGGGGCGTTCTACTACACTGTGCCTTCATACCGGGGGAGGGGGGCGTTCTACTACACTGTGCCTTCATACCGGGGGGTGTTCTACTATACTGTGCCTTCATATCAGGGGAGGGGGGCGTTCTACTACACTGTGCCTTCATACCGGGGGCGTTCTACTACACTGTGCCTTCATACCGGGGGGGGAGGGGGGCGTTCTACTACACTGTGCCTTCATACCGGGGGGAGGGGGCGTTCTACTACACTGTGCCTTCATACCGGGGGGTGTTCTACTACACTGTGCCTTCATACCGGGGGGAGGGGGCGTTCTACTATACTGTGCCTTCATACCGGGGGGGGGAGGGCGTTCTACTATACTGTGCCTTCATACCGGGGGGGGGAGGGCGTTCTACTACACTGTGCCTTCATATCAGGGGGAGGGGGCGTTCTACTACACTGTGCCTTCATATCGGGGGAGGGGGGCGTTCTACTACACTGTGCCTTCATACCGGGCAGGCGTTCTACTACACTGTGCCTTCATACCGGGGGAGGGGGGCGTTCTACTACACTGTGCCTTCATACCGGGGGAGGGGGGCGTTCTACTACACTGTGCCTTCATACCGGAGGGGAGGGGGGCGTTCTACTACACTGTGCCTTCATACCGGGGGGAGGGGGCGTTCTACTACACTGTGCCTTCATACCGGGGGAGGGGGGCGTTCTACTACACTGTGCCTTCATACCGGGGGGAGGGGGCGTTCTACTACACTGTGCCTTCATACCGGGGCAGGGGGCGTTCTACTACACTGTGCCTTCATACCGGAGGGGAGGGGGGCGTTCTACTACACTGTGCCTTCATACCGGGGGGAGGGGGTGTTCTACTACACTGTGCCTTCATACCGGGGGAGGGGGGCGTTCTACTACACTGTGCCTTCATACCGGAGGGGGAGGGGGGCGTTCTACTACACTGTGCCTTCATACCGGAGGGGAGGGGGGCGTTCTACTACACTGTGCCTTCATACCGGGGGAGGGGGGCGTTCTACTACACTGTGCCTTCATACCGGGGGAGGGGGGCGTTCTACTACACTGTGCCTTCATACCGGGGGGAGGGGGCGTTCTACTACACTGTGCCTTCATACCGGGGGCAGGGGGCGTTCTACTGCACTGTGCCTTCATACCGGGGGGAGGGGGGTGTTCTACTACACTGTGCCTTCATACCAGGGGGAGGGGGGCGTTCTACTACACTGTGCCTTCATACCGGGGGGAGGGGGCGTTCTACTACACTGTGCCTTCATACCGGGGGCAGGGGGCGTTCTACTACACTGTGCCTTCATACCGGGGGGAGGGGGGCGTTCTACTACACTGTGCCTTCATACCGGGGGGAGGGGGCGTTCTACTACACTGTGCCTTCATACCGGGGGAGGGGGGCGTTCTACTACACTGTGCCTTCATACCGGGGGGAGGGGGGTGTTCTACTACACTGTGCCTTCATACCGGGGGGAGGGGGGCGTTCTACTACACTGTGCCTTCATACCGGGGGAGGGGGGCGTTCTACTACACTGTGCCTTCATACCGGGGGGAGGGGGGTGTTCTACTACACTGTGCCTTCATATCAGGGGGAGGGGGCGTTCTACTACACTGTGCCTTCATACCGGGGGGAGGGGGGCGTTCTGCTACACTGTGCCTTCATACCGGGGGGAGGGGGGCGTTCTGCTACACTGTGCCTTCATACCGGGGGGAGGGGGGCGTTCTACTACACTGTGCCTTCATACCGGGGGAGGGGGACGTTCTACTACACTGTGCCTTCATACCGGGGGGAGGGGGCGTTCTACTACACTGTGCCTTCATACCGGGGGGAGGGGGGCGTTCTGCTACACTGTGCCTTCATACCGGGGGGAGGGGGGCGTTCTACTACACTGTGCCTTCATACCGGGGGGAGGGGGGCGTTCTACTACACTGTGCCTTCATAGCGGGGGGGAGGGGGCGTTCTACTACACTGTGCCTTCATACTGGGGGGAGGGGGGCGTTCTACTACACTGTGCCTTCATACTGGGGGGAGGGGGGCGTTCTACTACACTGTGCCTTCATACCGGGGGGAGGGGGGCGATCTACTACACTGTGCCTTCATACTGGGGGGAGGGGGGCGTTCTACTACACTGTGCCTTCATACCGGGGGGAGGGGGGCGTTCTACTACACTGTGCCTTCATACCGGGGGGAGGGGGCGTTCTACTACACTGTGCCTTCATACCGGGGGGAGGGGGGCGTTCTGCTACACTGTGCCTTCATACTGGGGGGAGGGGGGCGTTCTACTACACTGTGCCTTCATACTGGGGGGAGGGGGGCGTTCTACTACACTGTGCCTTCATACCGAGGGGAGGGGGGTGTTCTACTACACTGTGCCTTCATACCGGGGGAGGGGGGTGTTCTACTACACTGTGCCTTCATACCGGAGGGGAGGGGGTGTTCTACTACACTGTGCCTTCATACCGGGGAGGGGGCGTTCTACTGCACTGTGCCTTCATACCGGGGGAGGGGGCGTTCTACTGCACTGTGCCTTCATACCGGGGGAGGGGGGTGTTCTACTACACTGTGCCTTCATACCGGGGGGAGGGGGCGTTCTACTACACTGTGCCTTCGTATCAGGGGGAGGGAGAGTGCTGGGCATGTAGATATCAGTCTCCCGGCTCTGTAGTTGACCCATCTTTCTCTCCTATCTTAGGAAGCTTGGCTGGGTTGGAGGAGGAGTCGCTGTACAACCCTCCACAGACATAATAGGGGGTCCTGTACACAGATATAACGGGGGGGGGGGTGCTGTACACAGATATAATGGGGGGGGTGCTGTACACAGATATAATGGGGGGGTGTTGTACACAGATATAATTGGGGGGTCCTGTACACAGATATAATTGGGGGGTCCTGTACACAGATATAACAGGGGGGTGCTGTACACAGATATAACGGGGGGTGCTGTACACAGATATAATTGGGGGGTCCTGTACACAGATATAATGGGGGGGTCCTGAACACAGATATGAGGGGGTGCTGTACACAGATATGAGGGGGTGCTGTACACAGATATAATGAGGGGGTGCTGTACACAGATATAATGGGGGGGTGTTGTACACAGATATAATTGGGGGGTCCTGTACACAGATATAACAGGGGGGTGCTGTACACAGATATAACGGGGGGTGCTGTACACAGATATAATTGGGGGGTCCTGTACACAGATATAATGGGGGGGTCCTGAACACAGATATGAGGGGGTGCTGTACACAGATATGAGGGGGTGCTGTACACAGATATAATGAGGGGGTGCTGTACACAGATATAATGAGGGGGTGCTGTACACAGATATAATGGGGGGGGTGCTGTACACAGATATAATGGGGGGGTGCTGTACACAGATATAATGGGGGGTCCTGTACACAGATATAATGGGGGGGTGCTGTACACAGATATAATGGGGGGGTGCTGTACACAGATATAATGGGGGGGTGCTGTACACAGATATAATGGGGGGGTGCTGTACACAGATATAACGGGGGGGTGCTGTACACAGATATAACGGGGGGGTGCTGTACACAGATATAATGAGCGGGTGCTGTACACAGATATAACGGGGGGTGCTGTACACAGATATAATGGGGGGGTGCTGTACTCAGATATAACGGGTGGTGCTGTACACAGATGTAATGGGGGGGGTGCTGTACACAGATATAATGAGGGGGTGCTGTACACAGATATAACGGGGGGGTGCTGTACACAGATATAACGGGGGGGTGCTGTACACAGATATAACGGGGGGGTGCTGTACACAGATATAACGGGGGGGTGCTGTACACAGATATAACGGGGGGGTGCTGTACTCAGATATAACGGGTGGTGCTGTACACAGATGTAACGGGGGGGTGCTGTACACAGATATAATGGGGGGTGCTGTACACAGATATAACGGGGGGGGGGGCGCTGTACACAGATATAATGGGGGGGGGCGCGCTGTACACAGATATAATGGGGGGGGGCGCTGTACACAGATATAATGGGGGGGTGCTGTACACAGATATAATGGGGGGGGGTCCTGTACACAGATATAATGGGGGGGCGTTGTACACAGATATAATTGGGGGGTGCTGTACACAGATATAATTGGGGGGTGCTGTACACAGATATAATTGGGGGGTGCTGTACACAGATATAATGGGGGGGTGCTGTACACAGATGTAATGGGGGGGGGGTGCTGTACACAGATATAATGGGGGGGTGCTGTACACAGATATAATGGGGGGGGTGCTGTACACAGATATAATGGGGGGTGCTGTACACAGATATAATGGGGGGGTGCTGGACACAGATATAATGGGGAGGGTGCTGTACACAGATGTAACGGGGGGTGCTGTACACAGATGTAACGGGGGGGTGCTGTACACAGATGTAACGGGGGGGGTGCTGTACACAGATGTAACGGGGGGGGTGCTGTACACAGATGTAATGGGGGGGTGCTGTACACAGATATAATGGGGGGGGTACTGTACACAGATATAATGGGGGGTCCTGTACACAGATATAATGGGGGGGGGCGTTGTACACAGATATAATTGGGGGGTCCTGTACACAGATATAATGGGGGGGTGCTGTACACAGATATAATGGGGGGGCGCTGTACACAGATATAATGGGGGGGTGCTGTACACAGATATAACGGGGGGGTGCTGTACACAGATGTAACGGGGGGGGGGGTGCTGTACACAGATGTAACGGGGGGGGCTGTACACAGATGTAACGGGGGGGCGCTGTACACAGATATAATGGGGGGGCGCTGTACACAGATATAATGGGGGGGCGCTGTACACAGATATAATGGGGGGGGTGTTGTACACAGATATAATGGGGGGGTGCTGTACACAGATATAATGGGGGGGGTGTTGTACACAGATATAACGGGGGGCGCTGGACACAGATATAATGGGGGAGGGGTGCTGTACACAGATATAATGGGGGGTCCTGTACACAGATATAATGGGGGCGCTGGACACAGATATAATGGGGGGCGCTGTACACAGATATAATGGGGGGCGCTGGACACAGATATAATGGGGGGCGCTGGACACAGATATAATGGGGGGTGCTGTACACAGATATAATGGGGGGTGCTGTACACAGATATAATGGGGGGCGCTGTACACAGATATAATGGGGGGCGCTGGACACAGATATAATGGGGGGTGCTGGACACAGATATAATGGGGGGCGCTGTACACAGATATAATGGGGGGTGCTGGACACATGTAACGGGGGGCGCTGGACACAGATATAATGGGGGGGGGGGGGTGCTGTACACAGATATAACGGGGGGTGCTGTACACAGAAATAACGGGGGGTGCTGTACACAGATATAATGGGGGGGTGCTGTACACAGATATAATGAGGGGGTGCTGTACACAGATATAATGGGGGGGGTGCTGTACACAGATATAACGGGGGGGTGCTGTACACAGATATAATGGGGGGGGGGTGCTGTACACAGATGTAATGGGGGGGTGCTGTACACAGATATAATGGGGGGCGCTGGACACAGATATAATGGGGGGCGCTGTACACAGATATAATGGGGGGTGCTGTACACAGATATAACGGGGGGTGCTGTACACAGATATAATGGGGGGTGCTGGACACATGTAACGGGGGGCGCTGGACACAGATATAATGGGGGGGGGGGTGCTGTACACAGATATAACGGGGGGTGCTGTACACAGATATAACGGGGGGTGCTGTACACAGATATAATGGGGGGGTGCTGTACACAGATATAATGAGGGGGTGCTGTACACAGATATAATGGGGGGGTGCTGTACACAGATGTAACGGGGGGGGTGCTGTACACAGATGTAACGGGGGGGGCTGTACACAGATGTAACGGGGGGGCGCTGTACACAGATATAACGGGGGGCGCTGTACACAGATATAACGGGGGGCGCTGTACACAGATATAATGGGGGGGCGCTGTACACAGATATAATGGGGGGGGTGTTGTACACAGATATAATGGGGGGGTGCTGTACACAGATATAATGGGGGGGGTGTTGTACACAGATATAACGGGGGGCGCTGGACACAGATATAATGGGGGGAGGGGTGCTGTACACAGATATAATGGGGGGCGCTGTACACAGATATAATGGGGGGCGCTGGACACAGATATAATGGGGGGCGCTGTACACAGATATAATGGGGGGCGCTGGACACAGATATAATGGGGGGTGCTGTACACAGATATAATGGGGGGCGCTGTACACAGATATAATGGGGGGCGCTGGACACAGATATAATGGGGGGTGCTGGACACAGATATAATGGGGGGCGCTGGACACAGATATAATGGGGGGCGCTGTACACAGATATAATGGGGGGTGCTGGACACATGTAACGGGGGGCGCTGGACACAGATATAATGGGGGGGGGTGCTGTACACAGATATAACGGGGGGTGCTGTACACAGAAATAACGGGGGGTGCTGTACACAGATATAATGGGGGGGTGCTGTACACAGATATAATGAGGGGGTGCTGTACACAGATATAATGGGGGGGGTGCTGTACACAGATATAACGGGGGGGGTGCTGTACACAGATATAATGGGGGGGGGTGCTGTACACAGATGTAATGGGGGGGTGCTGTACACAGATATAATGGGGGGCGCTGGACACAGATATAATGGGGGGCGCTGGACACATGTAACGGGGGGCGCTGGACACAGATATAATGGGGGGGTGCTGTACACAGATATAACGGGGGGTGCTGTACACAGATATAACGGGGGGGTGCTGTACACAGATATAATGGGGGGTGCTGGACACATGTAACGGGGGGCGCTGGACACAGATATAATGGGGGGGGTGCTGTACACAGATATAACGGGGGGTGCTGTACACAGATATAATGGGGGGGTGCTGTACACAGATATAATGGGGGGGTGCTGTACACAGATATAAAGGGGGGGTGCTGTACACAGATATAATGGGGGGGGGTGCTGTACACAGATATAAAGGGGGCGCTGTACACAGATATAATGGGGGGGTGCTGTACACAGATATAATGGGGGGGTGCTGTACACAGATATAATGGGGGGGTGCTGTACACAGATATAATGGGGGGCGCTGGACACAGATATAACGGGGGGTGCTGTACACAGATGTAATGGGGGGGTGTTGTACACAGATGTAATGGGGGGGTGTTGTACACAGATATAATGGGGGGGTGCTGTACACAGATATAATGGGGGGGCGCTGGACACAGATATAATGGGGGAGGGGTGCTGTACACAGATATAATGGGGGGGGGGTGCTGTACACAGATATAATGGGGGGTCCTGTACACAGATATAATGGGGGGGTGCTGTACACAGATATAATGGGGGGTGCTGTACACAAATATAACGGGGGGTGCTGTACACAGATATAATTGGGGGGTCCTGTACACAGATATAATGGGGGGGTCCTGTACACAGATATAATGGGGGGGCGCTGTACACAGATATAATGGGGGGGTCCTGTACACAGATATAATGGGGGGCGCTGTACACAGATATAATGGGGGGGTGCTGTACACAGATATAATGGGGGGGGTGTACACAGATATAATGGGGGGTGCTGTACACAGATATAATGGGGGGGGTGTACACAGATATAATGGGGGGTGCTGTACACAGATATAATGGGGGGTGCTGTACACAGATATAATGGGGGGTCCTGTACACAGATATAATGGGGGGGGTGTACACAGATATAATGGGGGGTGCTGTACACAGAATGGGGGGTGCTGTACACAGATATAATTGGGGGGGTCCTGTACACAGATATAATGGGGGGGGTGTACACAGATATAATGGGGGGTGCTGTACACAGATATAATGGGGGGTGCTGTACACAGATATAATGGGGGGTGCTGTACACAAATATAACGGGGGGTGCTGTACACAAATATAACGGGGGGTGCTGTACACAGATATAATTGGGGGGTCCTGTACACAGATATAATGGGGGGGTCCTGTACACAGATATAATGGGGGGGCGCTGTACACAGATATAATGGGGGGGTCCTGTACACAGATATAATGGGGGGCGCTGTACACAGATATAATGGGGGGGTGCTGTACACAGATATAATGGGGGGGGTGTACACAGATATAATGGGGGGTGCTGTACACAGATATAATGGGGGGGTGTACACAGATATAATGGGGGGTGCTGTACACAGATATAATGGGGGGTGCTGTACACAGATATAATGGGGGGTCCTGTACACAGATATAATGGGGGGGGGGGTGCTGTACACAGATATAATGGGGGGGCGCTGTACACAGATATAATGGGGGGGCGCTGTACACAGATATAATGGGGGGGGGTGCTGTACACAGATATAATGGGGGGGGGGTGCTGTACACAGATATAATGGGGGGGGTGCTGTACACAGATATAATGGGGGGTCCTGTACACAGATATAATGGGGGGGTGCTGTACACAGATATAATGGGGGGGGGGTGCTGTACACAGATATAATGGGGGGCGCTGTACACAGATATAATGGGGGGGCGCTGTACACAGATATAATGGGGGGGGTGCTGTACACAGATATAATGGGGGGGCGCTGTACACAGATATAATGGGGGGGCGCTGTACACAGATATAATGGGGGAGGGGTGCTGTACACAGATATAATGGGGGGGCGCTGTACACAGATATAATGGGGGAGGGGTGCTGTACACAGATATAATGGGGGGGGTGCTGTACACAGATATAATGGGGGGTCCTGTACACAGATATAATGGGGGGGGTGCTGTACACAGATATAATGGGGGGGCGCTGTACACAGATATAATGGGGGGGCGCTGTACACAGATATAATGGGGGAGGGGTGCTGTACACAGATGTAATGGGGGGGGGGTGCTGTACACAGATATAATGGGGGGTCCTGTACACAGATATAATGGGGGGGGGGTGCTGTACACAAATATAACGGGGGGTGCTGTACACAAATATAACGGGGGGTGCTGTACACAGATATAATTGGGGGGTCCTGTACACAGATATAATGGGGGGTGCTGTACACAAATATAACGGGGGGTGCTGTACACAGATATAATTGGGGGGTCCTGTACACAGATATAATGGGGGGGTCCTGTACACAGATATAATGGGGGGGCGCTGTACACAGATATAATGGGGGGGTCCTGTACACAGATATAATGGGGGGCGCTGTACACAGATATAATGGGGGGGTGCTGTACACAGATATAATGGGGGGGGGGTGTACACAGATATAATGGGGGGTGCTGTACACAGATATAATGGGGGGTGCTGTACACAGATATAATGGGGGGTCCTGTACACAGATATAATTGGGGGGTGCTGTACACAGATATAATGGGGGGGGTGCTGTACACAGATATAATGGGGGGGGCGCTGTACACAGATATAATGGGGGAGGGGTGCTGTACACAGATATAATGGGGGGTCCTGTACACAGATATAATGGGGGGTGCTGTACACAGATATAATGGGGGGGTGCTGTACACAGATATAATGGGGGGGGGGTGCTGTACACAGATATAATGGGGGGCGCTGTACACAGATATAATGGGGGGGGGGTGCTGTACACAGATATAATGGGGGGGCGCTGTACACAGATATAATGGGGGGGTGCTGTACACAGATATAATGGGGGGGGCGCTGTACACAGATATAATGGGGGGGCGCTGTACACAGATATAATGGGGGAGGGGTGCTGTACACAGATATAATGGGGGGGCGCTGTACACAGATATAATGGGGGGGGTGCTGTACACAGATATCATGGGGGGTCCTGTACACAGATATAATGGGGGGGTGCTGTACACAGATATAATGGGGGGTCCTGTACACAGATATAATGGGGGGGTGCTGTACACAGATATAATGGGGGGGTGCTGTACACAGATATAATGGGGGGGGCATTGTACACAGATATAATTGGGGGGTCCTGTACACAGATATAATGGGGGGGTGCTGTACACAGATATAATGGGGGGGTCCTGTACACAGATATAATGGGGGGTGCTGTACACAGATATAATGGGGGGGCATTGTACACAGATATAATTGGGGGGTCCTGTACACAGATATAATTGGGGGGTCCTGTACACAGATATAATGGGGGGGTGCTGTACACAGATATAATTGGGGGGTGCTGTACACAGATATAATGGGGGGTGCTGTACACAGATATAATGGGGGGTGCTGTACACAGATATAATTGGGGGGTCCTGTACACAGATATAATGGGGGGGTGCTGTACACAGATATAACGGGGGGCGCTGGACACAGATGTAATGGGGGGGGGGTGCTGTACACAGATATAATGGGGGGGTGCTGTACACAGATGTAATGGGGGGTGCTGTACACATATATAATGGGGGGTGCTGGACACATATATAATGGGGGGTGCTGGACACAGATATAACGGGGGGTGCTGTACACAGATATATTGGGGGGGTGCTGTACACAGATATAATGGGGGGGTGCTGTACACAGATATAATGGGGGGTGCTGGACACAGATATAACGGGGGGTGCTGTACACAGATATAATGGGGGGGACACTTTGGTAAATTGGGGTGCACACCCATAGAAGTCAGTCTCCCGGCTCTGTAGTTGACCCATCTCTGTCTCCTGTCCTCAGGACGCGCTGGGCGGGCTGCAGGAGGACTCGCTGTACAACCCTCTACAGATCAGCAGCAATCTCTACAAGCAGCTGCAGGTGACACTTTCCCGGCCTGCACCTCCCCCGCGTCCTGTCACTCCAGCTTTCCGAGGCGGGAGGGGCCAGAGCCGCCAGGTGAGACACCGGAAATGTTTGACTTCCTGGCTGATCATTTCCTTACATTTCCAACTTTTCTCATCTTCATTCACTGAGGAGCGAAGGAACCAATTCGGGTTATACTGCCACCTATAGGAGGATGGAGACACGGGCAAACAAACACAGTATAACCCCTCCCACTACCCAGCATGCCTCAGTTTTTGTCAGTGTTCTCGGAGGACGGACTTTTCCTGATCCATTGATGTCAATCAGGATTCCTCATTACATGTCAGCTGTCCAGAGGGGCCCTACCTGGGCTTGACCTCAGGGTGCCGTACCGAGGCCCTGTTGGACTGGGCATAGGAGGAGCGAGTACCCGTCTGAGGTCCTCCTCTGTGCGGACTGAGGAACTCCTCTCCTATGAGAGGGAATTTGTTGGCCTGTACCCCCTGTGGTTCCATCAGTGACCTTCCTTAGGACATCCGCAGGACAGCATCCTCTAAGGATTCTACTGACGGGCAGCTAGAGGCCCTCCTTAAGTCTTGGTGTGAGGTGGCTGATCCCGCCACTTCTGTCTGTCTGATGTTGTCTCCCTGGCTCTACGCTTCATGACTTGAATAGCAATGTCACAGGTAGGGATCAGCTGAATCCCATGTAGAAGGTCTAGGCGGAGGTCAGTAGAATTCCATGTAGAAGGTCTAGGCGGAGGTCAGCTGAATCTCATTTAGGAGGTCTAAGCGGAGGTCAGCTGAATCCCATGTAGGAGGTCTAGGTGGAGGTCAGCTGAATCCCATGTAGGAGGTCTAGGTGGAGGTCAGCTGAATCCCATGTAGGAGGTCTAGGCGGAGGTCAGCTGAATCTCATTTAGGAGGTCTAAGCGGAGGTCCGCTGAATCCCATGTAGGAGGTCTAGGTGGAGGTCAGCTGAATCCCATGTAGGAGGTTTAGGCGGAGGTCAGTAGAATCCCATGTAGGAGGTCTAGGGGGAGGTCAGTAGAATCCCATGTAGGAGGTCTAGGTGGAGGTCAGTAGAATCCCATGTAGGAGGTCTAGGCGGAGGTCAGCTGAATCCCATGTAGGAGGTCTAGGCGGAGGTCAGTAGAATCCCATGTAGGAGGTCTAGGGGGAGGTCAGTAGAATCCCATGTAGGAGGTCTAGGCGGAGGTCAGTAGAATCCCATGTAGGAGTTCTAGGCGGAGGTCAGTAGAATCCCATGTAGGAGGTCTAGGGGGAGGTCAGCTGAATCCCATGTAGGAGGTCTAGGGGGAGGTCAGCTGAATCCCATGTAGGTCTAGACGGAGGTCAGTAGAATCCCATGTAGGAGGTCTAGGGGGAGGTCAGTAGAATCCCATGTAGGAGGTCTAGGCGGAGGTCAGTAGAATCCCATGTAGGAGGTCTAGGGGGAGGTCAGTAGAATCCCATGTAGGAGGTCTAGGCGGAGGTCAGTAGAATCCCATGTAGGAGGTCTAGGGGGAGGTCAGTAGAATCCCATGTAGGAGATCTAGGTGGAGGTCAGCTGAATCCCATGTAGGAGGTCTAGGTGGAGGTCGGCTGTATCCCATGTAGAAGGTCTAGGCGGAGATGAGCTGAATCCCATGTAGGAGGTCTAGGGGGAGGTCAGTAGAATCCCATGTAGGAGGTCTAGGCGGAGCTCAGTAGAATCCCATGTAGGAGGTCTAGGCGGAGGTCAGTAGAATCCCATGTAGGAGTTCTAGGGGGAGGTCAGTAGAATCCCATGTAGGAGGTCTAGGCGGAGGTCAGTAGAATCCCATGTAGGAGGTCTAGGCGGAGGTCAGTAGAATCCCATGTAGGAGGTCTAGGGGGAGGCCAGTAGAATCCCATGTAGGAGGTCTAGGCGGAGGTCAGTAGAATCCCATGTAGGAGGTCTAGGGGAGGTCAGTAGAATCCCATGTAGGAGGTCTAGGCGGAGGTCAGTAGAATCCCATGTAGGAGTTCTAGGGGGAGGTCAGTAGAATCCCACGTAGGAGGTCTAGGCAGAGGTCAGTAGAATCCCATGTAGGAGGTCTAGGGGGAGGTCAGTAGAATCCCATGTAGGAGGTCTAGGGGGAGGTCAGTAGAATCCCATGTAGGAGGTCTAGGGGAGGTCAGTAGAATCCCATGTAGGAGGTCTAGGGGGGGTCAGTAGAATCCCATGTAGGAGGTCTAGGGGGAGGTCAGTAAAATCCCATGTAGGAGGTCTAGGCGGAGGTCAGTAGAATCCCATGTAGGAGGTCTAGGCGGAGGTCAGTAGAATCCCATGTAGGAGGTCTAGGCGGAGGTCAGTAGAATCCCATGTAGGAGGTCTAGGTGGAGGTCAGTAGAATCCCATGTAGGAGGTCTAGGGGGAGGTCAGTGGAATCCCATGTAGGAGGTCTAGGCGGAGGTCAGTAGAATCCCATGTAGGAGGTCTAGGCGGAGGTCAGTAGAATCCCATGTAGGAGGTCTAGGCGGAGGTCAGTAGAATCCCATGTAGGAGGTCTAGGCGGAGGTCAGTAGAATCCCATGTAGGAGGTCTAGGCGGAGGTCAGTAGAATCCCATGTAGGAGGTCTAGGGGGAGGTCAGTAGAATCCCATGTAGGAGGTCTAGGGGGAGGTCAGTAGAATCCCATGTAGGAGGTCTAGGGGGAGGTCAGTGGAATCCCATGTAGGAGGTCTAGGCGGAGGTCAGTAGAATCCCATGTAGGAGGTCTAGGCGGAGGTCAGTAGAATCCCATGTAGGAGGTCTAGGCGGAGGTCAGTAGAATCCCATGTAGGAGGTCTAGGCGGAGGTCAGTAGAATCCCATGTAGGAGGTCTAGGCGGAGGTCAGTAGAATCCCATGTAGGAGGTCTAGGCGGAGGTCAGTAGAATCCCATGTAGGAGGTCTAGGGGGAGGTCAGTAGAATCCCATGTAGGAGGTCTAGGGGGAGGTCAGTAGAATCCCATGTAGGAGGTCTAGGGGGAGGTCAGTAGAATCCCATGTAGGAGGTCTAGGAGGAGGTCTAGGGGGAGGTCAGTAGAATCCCATGTAGGAGGTCTAGGCGGAGGTCAGTAGAATCCCATGTAGGAGGTCTAGGGGGAGGTCAGTAGAATCCCATGTAGGAGGTCTAGGGGGAGGTCAGTAGAATCCCATGTAGGAGGTCTAGGGGGAGGTCAGTAGAATCCCCATGTAGGAGGTCTAGGGGGAGGTCAGTAGAATCCCATGTAGGAGGTCTAGGGGGAGGTCAGTAGAATCCCATGTAGGAGGTCTAGGGGGAGGTCAGTAGAATCCCATGTAGGAGGTCTAGGGGGAGGTCAGTAGAATCCCATGTAGGAGGTCTAGGGGGAGGTCAGTAGAATCCCATGTAGGAGGTCTAGGCGGAGGTCAGTAGAATCCCATGTAGGAGGTCTAGGGGGAGGTCAGTAGAATCCCACTCTTCGCCCTAATTTACTTAAGCAGTCCTCAGATCCGTGTATTCTGATTTATGGATCTTTGTATTCAGCCTTATGGATCCTTGTATAGCGATCTATGGATCCCTGTTTTCCAACTTATTGATCTTTGTATTCTGCTTTATAAATCCTTGTTTTCCGATTTATGGATCCTTGTATTCCAATTGATAGATCTTTGTATTGGGCCCTTCTTGAAGAGCATAACACTTTCAGGATCTGCCCAGCTTGGGCTCTATTGGGTTCTGATTTTGGCAGCTACTTGTCACCGGTGGCCAAGGCTGTTCAGCTTTAATGAATGTGTACTGTAAGGATCCATTGTCATCACTCAGGGAGCCCACCTCTTCCCCTCCATTGCCAGAGGGTAGGATTTGGGGGGAATTCCACCTCAGGGTAGTTTCCCCCTACCCTGTTTTTATTGGCCCATTTCAGCTCCCTCTCTGTAGTCACAGGCTTGGGTTCTGAATGGGCCTGTCTCTGTGCACAAGGTACTCCCTAGTACGACCCTTCAGCCTCTTCAGGTGAGTGGGGTAGTTCCTTCTCCCTGTATACGGGGGATATCACTTGTGGAGTACCTCCATCTCTGGGGTTACCATCTGGCTCCTCACATCAGATAGCTTTCTTCATGTCTGGGGATCATGCCTTGAGCTGGGCACCACCTGGGTATGGCAGTGCCTTTACCTCTGGGAAGGGGTGGGGGTCCTCCATGTAACAAGAGAAGTAGCCTGCTCCCTGCTCTGGAGTATTATCCTTCCTAGCACTGTCTCCCCCAATGACAATGCATTGGAGGCTTGCTCCCCTTGACTGGTAGGCTCTGCACTGGGAGGAGATGCCCCTGAGTGCACCCCTCAGACCCTTCAAGGTGGGCGGAGATCCTCACTGGAGGGCCCTGTGCCTCCATGGATTGTTCACAAATTGGACACCCCAGGGTGTCTCTCATGCACATCCACTCCTTCCCTCCTTGATCTCTAGCAGTCTGAGGAGTCATTTCACACCCCTTGTGGGCTGTGTTTTGCCGATACTGTCAATGGTAAACCTCACATAATGAGCTATATATGGCTAGGCATCTCTTTCATTCTAAAGGGTTAGGCTTCAATGTAGACCTGGACCACCTGGACCTGTTTTTTGTTCTAGGTTCTTCCTTGGGACTTGTTCCTTTCAGGGTTGCAGCCCTCCCCCAAGTGTTTTTTTTTTTTTTTTTCTCTTGCCCACATAAGGCTGGGGGTCTTTGTTCACCATTTGGGAATGTGTTCCTGTTCCACCTGTCATGGTTGGTTTTGGTTGCTCAGCTTCTCGCTGGTTCAGGTTCGGTGTTCCCCTCTGGTGGTGTCCTTCTTTGTACTTGTCTGGAGCATCAGGTTGATCCTCCGTGTTCTCCCTTTGGTCGTGTAGTGCCCTCTCTGGAAGGGGGTTCCACCTCATCATTGTCAGGTGTTGGTCCTGGTCCAGGAGGTCCCCGATCCTCATTGTTACCCGTTTACTATATTTGAGATTGAATATCTCTCAGATATGATTTGGGTTAAATAAGAGTTTTTTGACCACGCGTGAAAGCTTTAATACAATAACAAAAATGGATTGGTATATAGTAAAGTGGCCTAGACTAATACACACAATCTATCTCTTTGTACAGGCAAAAGGGTAAAAACCATGGATTACATGAAGGAATACAGAGGATATTCCTTAAAACATTAATCGACAAACAGTAGGACATACAAGACATAAGACAAACGTCTTTAGTTACCAGGCTATGGCCCACTCAGGTGGCTGCTCTCCCATCGAGTGTGTTTCCCTCCCATCTGTATATCATTACAGGCTGATTAGCCTCAATGGTTGGCATGACTCTGATTGGTGGGCTTCCCTATTCCTAGTTAAGGACTGGCTACATCTCCAATCCCTATACTTTGCATAAGTCAACCCTATTCCTGGGAAGTTAAGTATTGATTACGGGGGTTGGCCTCCCTTCATTGCATATTCAAACATGGGATCCTTTGAAGTGAATATTTGTAGAACAAAGAGGTTTGGGTTCCATTGTTTAGATAAACAAGCCTAGGCACCGAATTGTCTGTCTAACAGAGACTTCTGTGAAGATAATATGAGACACGCCCTACATGTATACAAGCTAAATGGAATATATTCATAATTAGAATATTGTACAGCTATTAATGGACATTTCACATAAACTCATAAGGTAACATCATCATCAGATAGTCAGAAAACAAACACTCCTGCGCAAGCAGATGGACTATATATCGTGACAATGTATGTCACAGGCCTTGCTGCCCTCTAGGATAGGGGTATCCTAACAGCCGTGACAATGTATGTCACAGGCCTTGCTGCCCTCAAGGATAGGGGTATCCTAACAGTCAGGACGATGTATGTCACAGGCCTTGCTGCCCTCAAGGATAGGGGTATCCTAACAGTCAGGACGATGTATGTCACAGGCCTTGCTGCCCTCAAGGATAGGGGTATCCTAACACTCAGGACGATGTATGTCACAGGCCTTGCTGCCCTCAAGGATAGGGGTATCCTAACACTCAGGACGATGTATGTCACAGGCCTTGCTGCCCTCTAAGATAGGGGTATCCTAACAGTCAGGACGATGTATGTCACAGGCCTTGCTGCCCTCTAGGATAGGGGTATCCTAACAGTCAGGACGATGTATGTCACAGGCCTTGCTGCCCTCTAGGATAGGGGTATCCTAACAGTCAGGACGATGTATGTCACAGGCCTTGCTGCCCTCAAGGATAGGGGTATCCTAACACTCAGGACGATGTATGTCACGGGCCTTGCTGCCCTCTAGGATAGGGGTATCCTAACAGTCAGGACGATGTATGTCACGGGCCTTACTGCCCTCTAGGATAGGGGTATCCTAACAGTCAGGACGATGTATGTCACGGGCCTTGCTGCCCTCTAGGATAGGGGTATCCTAACAGTCAGGACGATGTATGTCACAGGCCTTGCTGCCTTCTAGGATAGGGGTATCCTAACACTCAGGACGATGTATGTCACAGGCCTTGCTGCCCTCTAGGATAGGGGTATCCTAACACTCAGGACGATGTATGTCACAGGCCTTGCTGCCCTCTAGGATAGGGGTATCCTAACACTCAGGACGATGTATGTCACAGGCCTTGCTGCCCTCTAGGATAGGGGTATCCTAACACTCAGGACGATGTATGTCACAGGCCTTGCTGCCCTCTAGGATAGGGGTATCTTAACAGTCAGGATGATGTATGTCACAGGCCTTATTGCCCTCTAGGATAGGGGTATCCTAACAGTCAGGATGATGTATGTCACAGGCCTTATTGCCCTCTAGGATAGGGGTATCCTAACAGTCAGGATGATGTATGTCACAGGCCTTATTGCCCTCTAGGATGGGGTATCCTAACAGTCAGGATGATGTATGTCACAGGCCTTATTGCCCTCTAGGATAGGGGTATCCTAACAGTCAGGACGATGTATGTCACAGGCCTTGCTGCCCTCTAGGATAGGGGTATCCTAACAGTCAGGATGATGTATGTCACAGGCCTTATTGCCCTCTAGGATGGGGTATCCTAACAGTCAGGATGATGTATGTCACAGGCCTTATTGCCCTCTAGGATAGGGGTATCCTAACAGTCAGGATGATGTATGTCACAGGCCTTGCTGCCCTCTAGGATAGGGGTATCCTAACAGTCAGGATGATGTATGTCACAGGCCTTATTGCCCTCTAGGATGGGGTATCCTAACAGTCAGGATGATGTATGTCACAGGCCTTATTGCCCTCTAGGATAGGGGTATCCTAACAGTCAGGATGATGTATGTCACAGGCCTTGCTGCCCTCTAGGATAGGGGTATCCTAACAGTCAGGACGATGTATGTCACAGGCCTTGCTGCCCTCTAGGATAGGGGTATCCTAACAGTCAGGACGATGTATGTCACAGGCCTTGCTGCCCTCTAGGATAGGGGTATCCTAACAGTCAGGACGATGTATGTCACAGGCCTTGCTGCCCTCTAGGATAGGGGTATCCTAACAGTGAAAGAGAAAAAGAAAAAAAGGGCGCACCATTATCCTTTGGATGTATTTTATTAAAAGTAGGTAAAAGGAAAACTTCTCACAAACATAGGTAGACAACTGCACTGTAAATTGTCTCCAATCACAGAAATTGGTCTAAGACAGATGAACATCATCATCAGGCCTGTCAGTGGTTACCATCCATCACATTCAGCCAATAGAATGGTGGTTTCTGTGTTGTGCTCCACTCATTTGGATGGCTTTTGGACATTCTGAATTCCTTGGTTCCCTCATTGGATGAGAATGAAAAGAGGACTTTTGTACTTACCGTAGAATACATTATCCCCCCCCCCCCATGTTCTTCATGCTCCTGGTACTGCTTTGCCAAAAAACTCAGGCATGCTGGGTAGAGGAGGAGTTGTACAGGGACTGACATCGTTTTCTGTCGGCCGATGTCCCGTACTCCTGTAGGTGGCAGTATAACCCGACTGTATCTGAATTCCTGTGTCCCTCCAAGAAAATGATTTTATGCTAAGATGAAGATCTTCTTATGTGGCCCTCATCCAGCTCTGAATATTATATTTACTGTGTGCACTGTACTCTGTCCCCACCTATCGATCTTGTGTACCCCCACCCCCACCAATCTATAGCGTGTATTAATTCCAGCCACCATCTCACAAGACCTAATCTGTGAACATGTATGCCGACTCCGTGTAGCCATAGATCTTGAAGATCCTAACACAAATGTTATATATAGGAACACATGGGCATTTGGCTTGGTGCACCAAGCAGACCCCACACACAGTATAAGCCTGGTCTCCCCAACAATGGCCTACAATCTCCATTCCACATAATCATTTCTTCCATCCAAATCAGTCAGTCTGGGGGGGGGGGGGGGGTGTTTATAGAACATGCCATGTGTGTTTATGGAGAGCCACCTCCCTACCACCCCATCCTGCCCATGGCTTACCACCCAATCCTGCCCATGGCTTACCACAGCATCCTGTCCATGACACGCCACATCCTGCCCATGGCCTACCACCGCATCCTGCACATGGCTTACCACCCAATCCTATCCATGGCTTACCACAGCATCCTGTCCATGGCACGCCACATCCTGCCCATGGCCTACCACCGCATCCTGCACATGGCTTACCACCCAATCCTATCCATGGCTTACCACAGCATCCTGTCCATGACACGCCACATCCTGCCCATGGCCTACCACCGCATCCTGCACATGGCTTACCACCCAATCCTATCCATGGCTTACCACAGCATCCTGTCCATGGCACGCCACATCCTGCCCATGGCCTACCACCCCATCCTGCCCATGGCTTACCACCCAATCCTATCCATGGCTTACCACAGCATCCTGTCCATGGCACGCCACCACATCCTACTCATAGCCTACCACCCCATCCTGCACATGGGCCTACCACCCCATCCTGCACATGGCTTACCACGGCATTCTGTCTATGGCCTACCACCTCATCCTGCCCATGACCTACCACCCCATCCTGTCCATGGCCTACCACCCCATCCTGCCCATGACCTACCACCCCATCCTGCACATGGCCTACCACCCCATCCGGCCCATGGCTTACCACCCCATCCTGCCCATGGCCTACCACCCCATCCTACCTATGACCTACCACCCCATCCTGTCCATGGCCTACCACCCCATCCTGCCCATGGCTTACCATGACATCCTGTCCATGACACGCCACCACATCCTGCCCATTATCTACTACCCCATCCTGCCCTTGGTTTACCACCCCATCCTGCCCATGGCTTCCAATTCCTTCCTTCCAAATCAGTCAGTCTTTGGGTGTTTGTAGAATATGCCATGTGTGTTTATGGAGAACCACCTCCTTACCACCCTATCCTGCCCATGGCTTGTAACCCCATCCTGTCCATGGCTTACCACCTCATTCTGCCCATAGCCTACCACCCCATCCTGCCCATGGCAATCACTGGTGTTTATTTAGAAAAGGAAGAGGCTTGTAAAATTACATATTTACTGGCCCCTTCCCCGCACCCCATCTTGAAAGGATTTGCAGTAGTATTCTGCGTGAGAGAAGGGAAGCCAGCAGCGCTGCAAGGGAGACATTGGGGGGGGGGGGGGGGGGTGGGCAGCAAGGGAAAACTGGCCTGCAAAAGGTGATTAAGGTGTGTGCCCACACCTGGCACATCCTCTGCACACCATGGCGTCCATGACATGCCACCCAATCCTGCCCATGGCCTACCACCACATCCTGCCCATGGCCCACCACCCTATCCTGCCCATGGCCTACCACTGCATCGCGCCCATGACTTACCACCCTATTCTGCCCCTGGCCTACCACCATATTCTGCCCCTGGCCTACCACCATATTCTGCCCATGGCCTACCACTGCATCCTGCCCATGGCCTGCCACTGCATTGCGCCAATGACTTACCACCCTATTCTGCCCATGGCCTACCACTGCATCCTGCCCATGGCCTGCCACCCTGTCCTGCCCATGGCCTACCACTGCATCACACCCATGACTTACCACCCTATTCTGCCCATGGCCTATCACTGCATCGCACCCATGACTTACCACCCAATCCTGCCCATGGCCTACCACTGCATCGCGCCCATGACTTACCACCCTATTCTGCCCCTGGCCTACCACCCTATTCTGCCCATGGCCTACCACTGCGTCCTGTCTACATTTTCTAACTTAGGTCACTGATTTTTAAACAGCCTGCCCACTGCCCCTTACATCATCCATTGATGTTGTTATTGTTAATATTACTGCTCTGTGTATGATTTCTGTGAATAATGGTAAAATGAAATCATCAGCAGCTGAAGCCACACCCCTTTTTCTGACATGTTGTAGGTGGAGGGAAACCTCTTTCATACTGCCATCCAACACCACAAGCTAATAAATGCTGTATGTGACTTTTCCTTCTTAGGGGTCATCCAGTGGTGGAAAAGCAAGAGCGACAATTGCCCCGTTACCTTTCGTGTCCCCACTTCCTTGTAAACGGGGGCAACACAGAGAGAAAAACTCGCCATCGAAGATCCGATTTCTGCACGATGATGAAAACTAATTCTTCAGACCTGACTTCTCGCTTCAACAGCCTTGGATATTCCAATGACTCTGTCCATAATGAGATTCCAATGACTGCTCATAATCCAGGGCATGTTCTGCAGGTTTGATCCCGAAGTGTTTGGGATTGATCCCACTTTGAGAGTCCTCCTGACAAGTTCTATTATTCAGTGATGATGAGTTTTGGGGAGTAGGGCAGTCAGTCCTGCTCACAAGTTCTAGTATTTGGTAATGGTGAATTGGGGGTCAGCCCTGGTCACAAGTTCTATTATTCAGTGACGATGAGTTGGGAGCTCACTCACACATTTTGACATTGAGGTGAGGGGCAAGGAGTGTGTGGTGAGGGGTGCGCGGTGAGAAGTGATAGGTGCGAGGCGAGGGGTGCGTGATGAGGAGTGTGGGGTGAGGGGTAGGAGGTTAGGACGGTGAAGTGAGGAATGTAAGGTGAGGAGGGCTGCGCTTAGCTTTGCTGTATAATACAGAAGATTAATTAAAGTCTATTATCAATGTTCACAGCAGTTCTGATGTGTTTCTTGACCTGGAAGAATTGCCTGCTTCCCTCACATACTAAGATCTGACTTGCTGCTCATTTATCTTTCTGCCAGAACAATGGAATAACTTTTAACATTAGATGAAGACTGTAGAAAACGGCTGGAGACCAGGTGACACTACGTGTAGGCGATATAAAACTGGCAGCAGTATTATGGCGGCCTAGTAAATTCCACCCACCTGTCTCCTGCACTCTCAGGCGGCACAGTGGTGTAGTGGTTAGCACTCTCGCCTAGCAGTAAGAAGGGTCGCTGGTTTGAATCCCACCCATGACTCTACCTGCCTGGAGTTTGCATGTTCTCCCTGTGCCTGCGTGGGTTTCCTCCGGGTACTCCGGTTTCCTCCCACAAACCAAAGACATGCAGGTAGGTTAATTGGCTTCTGTCCAAAATTGGCCCTAGTATAAGAATGGGGACCTTGGATTGTTGACTCCTTGAGGGTAGGGACCAATGTGAGTGTGTAATGTACAGGGATAGGGACAATTATAGACACTCAGGTTGAACTGGATGGACTGGTGTCTTTATTCAACCCTACTAACTATGAAACTATGAATACTCATTTTCCAGCTGACCACATGGCTGGGTGTACCTAAAGGTGAAAAAAGGCTAAATAATATAGAAGGGAACAGGCATTACACTATTTGTCAGTGTTACGGACCAGTGCCTAAGTGAAAAGAATCATTCTGGTCCTCTGGAGATTCTCTCTAGTTCTTTTGAGTGAGGAGGATCTTCCTGGTTCTCTGGAGGGGCTACCTGGTCCTTTTGAGTGAGGAGAATTTTACTGGTTCTCTGAAGAGGACTCTCTGATCCTTCGGAGTAAGAAGGATCCTCCTGGTCTTCTGCAAGTTCTCCCTGCTTCTTTTCAATAAGGAGGATCATCCTAGTTCTCTCTGGTCCTTATGAGTGAGAAGGGTCTTCCTGATCATGTGGAGGGTCTTCCTGATCACGTGGAGGGTCTTTCTGGTCCTTATGAGTGAGAAGGGTCTTCCTGATCATGTGGAGGGTCTTCCTGATCACGTGGAGGGTCTTTCTGGTCCTTATGAGTGAGAAGGGTCTTCCTGATCCTGTGGAGGGTCTTCCTAGTCCTTCTCAGCGAGAAGGTCATTCTTGGCTCTATGGAGATGTCCAGCACTGATCACTATATCACTGTCAATTTGCGTGACCCCCAACCAACCCTCTACATCCTGTCTGTATACCTACTGCCAGTCCTGACATCCTGGAGACCTCCAGCTCTGAACTTTCCTGCTTGTCCTACTCATTGCTCTTTCTATGGCCTTCCAGCTTTAGACTATTGTCTGTCACATCACCTATTACTGCTGGAGAAAACCGAAGACAATGCCCCAGGGAATGCCACATCAACCAGAGGTGGTCCTGAATGAATGAATGATTTGTATAGCGCTACAAATTCGAACTGAATTGCCTCAAGGCGCTTGATCCATCCTGTGCTTCATGTTCTTTAGAAGAGGTGGGTGTTGAGTTTTTTTTCTGAAGGCTCGATGGTTTTCTTCCATGCGGATGTTAGTGGGTAGAGCTTTCCATAGCCATGGTCCTTGGACTGCGAAGGCCAATCAGAACTGTAGGGGTTTCACCACTAGTGACCAAAAGGTCCATGCTACACCCATGTCATGTATTACACTGATGTACACATGTACCATTCTCTATACAGAATAAGGTTTGGACTGGAGTCTGCCTCTATTCGCCTCCTAATTAAAATGAACATTAAAAGTCTGTAGTGCTAATTTGTCTCATGTGATCGATAAAATAAAGATAAGTCTGCTTTCTAAAGGGGGTCACTTACCTTCATCAGATCCTGAAGGAAGTACAGCATAACCTAGATGCAGAAGGACTCTACACTTTGCAGATAGTAATTGTGATAAAGGAAAAATGGGACATGTAAGGAAAAAGAACACAGGATTCCCCTGAAATGCCACCATATTTATACAGTACAGGTGTGTAATATGTTCAGAAAATATCTCCAAAATGAACAGTAAAAATGGTGGAATCCTCGATGAGGGAAGAAAAATCTGGAAAACTCCAAAGGGAAAGCTGCATGAGCAGAACCAATTTATAAAGATCTCATCGCAACTTGCCAAAAGGCTAAGACACTCAATGGCTAGGTAATATGTCTCTCAGAGATTGGTCAATGCAAAGCTGTTAGGAAAAAAAACAACGTCCTGGAAAACAGCTCCATGCCGACCCTGCTGAGCTCTGCCCCTTCCAGGGTGTGAATGGACCTCCTAACGCTCCATCTTCTCCTCATTATGGTTCTTCTTTCAGCATGAAGAGTTCAGTTGTTCTCCGGAGACCAATAACACCATGCAACAATAATAACCATTCAATACAAAACTTCATACAAGAATACAGGGATTTATTATCTATGACCGTACAGCAATCTATAATGTTTATACTACAGCAAGAGATTGTACAGGATGTCCGCTGGGGTGCGAAAACACAGACAAATAAGGAGAAAACCAGGAAATCTGGAAGGCTCCAGCTAAAGTCACTAATAACAATACCAAAGAAAGGGAATTCTGAATCCGACTGACGGAAAAAATCTCCTACAGAAGGGTTAGTTACCCCTAAACCTAGAAGATCAACTTAAATGTAGAGAGATGAGGCAGGAGGGCGGCAGAGTGCAATGAAGGTCAGAAATGTGAGAGAAAACTAACCAAGATGAAGAGAGAAGCAGTCGAGTGGGATGGGGGAGCGGAGTTAGGAAAACAACCAGTCAGGCGTAGAGGGGAAAGAAAGCACGTTATGTTGGACAGAAAACCCATCATGGAGGGTAAAGGATTAAAAAAAAAAAAAGAAATAAAACCGGCCATGTGGGACGGAAGAACTCAACTAGAACCAGCCGAATGAGATGGCGGAGCTGAACTCAGAAGCGAGGGCAGAACCAACCATGTAGGAAAGTGAAGTCGGGATAAGACAACAACCAGTCATGAGTAAAGGGAGAAAAAAGGAAAGTCCTAGGAAAGAGGTACCATTGTCAGAGATGAAGACAGAACAGACCACGAAGGATTAAATTAGAGGATTCAGAGATGAAGATGGAATGGGTCACATAGGACAGAGAAACTAGATTAAGAGATGAAGGCAGAATCAGCCAGGTAGAACAAGAGGTACGAGATTCAGAGATGAAAACACAACCAGCCAAAAAAGGACAGGGGAACTGGCCTTGGAGATAAAGACAGAAGCAGGCTTGTGATACAGAATAACTGGCCTGAGGAAAAAAAGAAAGAGAGCCAGCGAAAAGAACCGGACTTAAAAGTGAAATAGAGAACCAGTGTTATGGGACAGAAGGAACCAGATTCAGAGATATAGATAGGACCAGCCACATAGGACAGAAGAACCAGATTCAGAGATATAGATAGGACCAGCCACATAGGACAGAAGAACCAGATTCAGAGATATAGATAGGACCAGCCACATAGGACAGAAGAACCCAATTGGAGCTATAGATAGGACCAGCCACATAGGACAGAGGAACCAGATTCAGAGATATAGATAGGACAGAGGAACCAGATTGGAGCTTTAGATAGGACCAGCCACATAGGACAGAGGAACCAGATTTGGAGATACAGATAGGACCAGCCACATGGGACAGAAGAACCAGATTCAGAGATATAGATAGGACCAGCCACATAGGACAGAAGAACCCGATTGGAGCTATAGATAGGACAGAAGAACCCGATTGGAGCTATAGATAGGACAGAAGAACCCGATTGGAGCTATAGATAGGACCAGCCACATAGGACAGAGGAACCAGATTGGAGCTATAGATAGGACAGAGGAACAAGATTGGAGCTATAGATAGGACCAGCCACATAGGACAGAGGAAACAGATTCAGAGAAGCAGATAGGACCATCCACGTAGGACAGAGGAACCGGATTTGGAGATACAGATAGGACCAGCCACGTAGGACTGGACTAGCCCTGCTGAACAGAGGAGTAACGTTCTCAGATGAAGACAGAACTGACCATAAAGAACAAAAGGAACTGATTTCCAAGGCATAGATCAAAATGACCACATAGGACAGAAGACGGCAGGGTGAACTTGTCACCATAGGGCCACTTATACCCAGAAGATCAGCTGTAAAAGAACGTGATCGTACTGATGACGCTTTCTGTAAATCTGCTCCTTAGCTTTTGTAATGATACAACTGCAGGGAAATTCAGACTTGCCTTCCCCCTCCCCCACCGGCTCATATTTTATATAATGACATACAAGCCAACGGGAGGAACTATAGTGGCCAACAAGGAAGCAAGTCTTCTACATACTTGGGCACAGAGAAGACTTTAAGCCACTGGGGAGCAGTAAAGCAACCTGTTCTCAGTACATGGGCCACCAGAAAGGTCAGTATATTCACGCTTCCTCTACAGGAGACCTATTGAGGAAAAGTGAGGCAGTGCTGAGAGGTACAATGGCAGGAATACAATTCAGAGGTCCATGGCTCTGAACATGGAATTTCAGGTATTCATATTATCTCCAATTTCCCAACAGCAGGATTGGTGTTCTCCCAACAGATGGTCCTTGCAGCCTCGAGGAACAGCAGCAAGCATGCTCCCAGTCACTGGAGCAAGGAAAGCCAAGATTTTATTTTATATTCTAGAAACTATTTTCACAGATTAGAGGGACCATCCATGTGGATCTGTCTCACATTCACAAAAATCCCATATCTTCATAAATCACAGAAATGTTCTTCTTTGGAACAGACTGTGGATCAGTTCCATTGTTGGTATGAGACTCAGGCAAAGGTTGAATGTTTATTGTCTCGCCTGTGCCAGATGATGGCAGGAATGGAAGAACTTTGTTCATCTCTGGTACAGTTAATGGAACTGATTTCACTGACACTGGTTCCGTAGATGCACAGGGTGGCTTGGCTGGTGGGGGTGGTGGCAGTGCAGATGGTGGCTTGGCTGGTGGGGGTGGTGGCTGTGCAGATGGTTGCTTGTTCATGGGTGGGATTGGTTGTGTAGATGGTGGTTTGTTCATGGGTGGGATTGGTTGTGTAGATGGCGGCTTGTTCATGGGTGGGATTGGTTGTGCAGATGGTGGTTTGTTCATGGGTGGGATTGGTTGTGTAGATGACGGCTTGTTCATGGGTGGGATTGGTGGTGCAGATTGTGGCTTGTTCATGGGTTGGATTGGTGGTGCAGATTGTGGCTTGTTCATGGGTGGGATTGGTGGTGCAGATTGTGACTTGTTCATGGGAGGTAGAGGTGGTGCAGATTGTGATTGGTGGATCAGAGAGAGGGGTGGGGCAGACTGCACTGGGCTGGTTTCTGGCAGAGGTGGTGCAGACTGTGGTTTGGCGCTCTTGTTGTTCCCTGGTTTTATCACCTGACTATACAACGCCTCAATGTTCCCATTGTTGTTATTACTGTTTGACTGTATGACAGGAGACGGCAACTTTTCCAAATCTCTGTCTTTTCCGAGGGGTTTTGGTAGAATTATTCCTTGGGGCTTTGGTGCCAGAATTGGCTTGGGGCCTGTCCTGGTACGGGGTTGACTACGCTGTCCCTGGAAGTTTGGTACGGAGTAGTCATCGGTGTTCGCATTATATGGATATTCATAACCAATCTTTTCATCATTGGATTGCTTTTTCCATGCGGCCGCCTCCATTCGTACTTCGGAGTAGAGCTGGGGAGGGTCGGAGGTACGTACTATCCCCTCCGGCTCGTCATATATATGCTCCTCCCTTCCGGGAGGAACGGTCGAGAGGCTAAGTGTTTTTGAGGAAACCCCTCCCCCCACTAGCTCGTATCCCACCTGCTCGTACAAGTCTGAATATAGTGGGGAGGCAACCTTCTCCTTATTTGATCGGACATCTTTGTTGCATACACTGTCCACAGGATCTGAATAAAGAGGATCAAAATGAGCTTTTACCCCCTTGACAGAATCTTTAGGCTCTGAGTAGACAGCTAAATGCTCGCTGTCTGATGAATGATGGGAAACCGGAGAGCGAGGAGGAGTGCTGACCTTCCCAGGCATTGAGGGGTCCAGTAGGTGTTGAGGTTGCGCCACCTTAACTGGTGGAAGATGGGGAAGAACTCTTCCTCTCTGCACTTTTTCCTCTGCATCGTTCTTAAGGGCTAGGCCCAGTATGTCAGGCTGGCCGGGGTCGGAGCAATGATACATGTTGTCTGTGGGGGCCTCCGTCTCCAAAGTGGGGCCACTTAATCGGTTCTCTGAACCCTGCTGAGCGCGAATGGAAGACTCCACCTTCTGGAAGATCTCATGTCCTTGGGATGTCTCAAATGTAAAATTCCCAGCACCAGAGGCACATCGTCTGCCAGCTTCAAAGGAGAACATAACCTGGAACCAGAAAAAGCAGTGTACATGTTAATAAAGAATAGAGTGTGAGCTCTAAAGGCTAGCTGCAGAGTAAACGCTTGCAGGTGAGCTGAATTCTGAGAAGGAGATCTCTGTTCACATTGGACCTGCTCCACCTTTCACTGACTGAATTCAGCTTCTCCTATATGTCATACGCAACTTACAGCTTTCATCAATTTTCATTGGAGATTTCATACAGCCATCCACACATACCCCATAGCAGGGTTTCTCAGCCAGGGTTAGACGAAAGGTCCTCAGGGGGGCAACTGCCCCATTTCCGATACTCTATCACTTCCTCCGCATGCAGAGCAGTGCAGGGAGGCAACCAGTGTCTGTGCTGTTCCCTGGGGGCTCCTCCTGTCCATCCCAGGTGCTTGTGTGTGAGTTCACATGGGATGGAGGAGTCATGAGGGCTGGTGGAGAAGAGTACGCCACAGCGAGACCTAAGAGAGCCGCTTCCCTGCGCCGCTCTGCATAAGAAGGAAACCACTACTGTAATTAATGTGTTCTGCTCCCCCACCCATGTAATGGGCTTCCCCTTCCCCCATGTGATGTGTTCTGCTCCCCCCCATGTAATGTGCCCTGCTCCCCCCCCCCATGTAATGTGCCCTGCCCTCCCCCCGTGTAATGTGCCCTGCCCTCCCCCCCATGTAGTGGGCCCTGCTCCCCCCATGTAATGTGCCCTGCTCCCCCCCCATGTAATGTGCTCTGCTCCCCCCCCCCCATGTAATGTGCTCTGCTCCCCCCCCCCATGTAATGTGCTCTGCTCCCCCCCCCCATGTAATGTGCTCTGCTCCCCCCCCCCATGTAATGTGCTCTGCTCCCCCCCCCCCATGTAATGTGCTCTGCTCCCCCCCCCATGTAATGTGCCCTGCTCCCCCCCCCATGTAATGTGCTCTGCTCCCCCCCCCCCATGTAATGTGCTCTGCTCCCCCCCCCCCCATGTAATGTGCTCTGCTCCCCCCCCCCCCCCATGTAATGTGCTCTGCTCCCCCCCCCCCATGTAATGTGCTCTGCTCCCCCCCCCCCATGTAATGTGCTCTGCTCCCCCCCCCCATGTAATGTGCTCTGCTCCCCCCCCATGTAATGTGCTCTGCTCCCCCCCCATGTAATGTGCTCTGCCCTCCCTCATGTAATGTGCCCTGCTCATCCCCCCCAATGTAATGTGCCCTGCTCCCCCCACATGTAATGTGCCCTGCTCCCCCCCCCATGCAATGTGCTCTGCTCTCTCCCCCCCCATGCAATGTGCTCTGCTCTCCCCCACATGCAATGTGCCCTGCTCCTCCCCCCCACATGCAATGTGCCCTGCTCCCCCCCCCACATGTAATGTGCCCTGCTCCCCCCCACCCACATGTAATGTGCCCTGCTCCCCCCCACCCACATGTAATGTGCCCTGCTCCCCCCCCCCCACATGTAATGTGCCCTGCTCTCCCCCCCACATGTAATGTGCCCTGCTCCCCCCCCCCACATGTAATGTGCCCTGCTCTCCCCCCCACATGTAATGTGCCCTGCTCTCCCCCCCACATGTAATGTGCCCTGCTCTCCCCCACATGTAATGTACCCTGCTCCCCCCTCTCGGTGGATGTCGGTAGAGGTCCTCTCCCTCTCGGCGGGGCACAGTCATGGGGGAACAGAAAAGGGTCTTCACCAAACTGTTACCACAAGGCTGGAAGAGCCTAATTTTCTACAATGTCCTTGTATGATGGAGGATTACTAGGACCCTTCACTGGAGACCCCTGAACCCCATCATTTGAAGGGCGGTCCATACAGTGCGAATTCCGGCACTTTTCTGAGGGAATTCATCTTCCCAGTCCCTCTGTCATCAGTGGGGGATGTGATCATCTAGATATTTAGCTTGTAATCTCCTTAATATCATACACATGATCCCTGATATCCCAGACCCTCAGCACCCTCCCTGTCCCCTTTAAGACGTGGCTCCTATTCATCCTACACCATGTCCAGGTCCAGTCACCTCCTCCCTACTCTGTGAACCCAACATGAAGACTGTATGTTGTGTCTGAGTGACCCAGGAGAGCCGATGCTGGGAGTAGTGTTCCATTTCGGGTTTAGGCAGAGCCCTGCCACATCTGACACGGGAAGGTTCCTACCTTGTCCCTTCCATATCGGCGGAGCAGTTTATACGGCCAGGAATAGAGGCTTTCCTTAGTCTCCGGACACTTCAGTATAAGACAATCACTTTCCGCTCTGAGGATATAGGCGCCCCTCAGACCACAACGCTCAGCAGCTTCCGTCCTCTGCGCCGTCACCCAGAACTCCGAGACTGGAGACAAAGAAAGAGCGCCGTCAGTGAGGGCAATACTGGAGACAAGATGTGGTGAGGACAGGACACTGTGCGCTAAGAGGGGGACAAGGTGGGATATACATGAGGAGAGGACACGGGGCACTATGGAGAGGGGAAGGTGGGATATACACGAGGAGAGAACACAGGGCACTATGGAGAGGGGAAGGTGGGATATACACGAGGAGAGGACACGGGGCACTATGGAAGAAGAGAAGGTGGGATATACACGAGGAGAGGACACGGGGCACTATGGAGAGGGGAAGGTGGGATATACACGAGGAGAGGACATGGGGCACTATGGAGAGGGGAAGGTGGGATATACACGAGGAGAGAACACAGGGCACTATGGAGAGGGGAAGGTGGGATATACACGAGGAGAGGACACGGGGCACTATGGAAGAAGAGAAGGTGGGATATACACGAGGAGAGGACACAGGGCACTATGGAGAGGGGAGGGTGGGATATACACGAGGAGAGAACACAGGGCACTATGGAGAGGGGAAGGTGGGATATACATGAGGAGAGGACACGGGGCACTATGGAAGAAGAGAAGGTGGGATATACACGAGGAGAGAACACAGGGCACTATGGAGAGGGGAAGGTGGGATATACATGAGGAGAGGACACGGGCACTATGGAGAGGAGAAGGTGGGATATACATGAGGAGAGGACACGGGGCACTATGGAGAGAACAAGGTGGGATATACACGAGGAGAGGACACGGGGCACTATGGAGAGGACAAGGTGGGATATACACGAGGAGAGAACACAGTGCACTATGGAGAGGGGAAGGTGGGATATACACGAGGAGAGGACACGGGGCACTATGGAAGAAGAGAAGGTGGGATATACACGAGGAGAGGACATGGGGCACTATGGAGAGGGGAGGGTGGGATATACAAAAGGAGAGGACACGGGGCACTATGGAGAGGGGAAGGTGGGATATACACGAGGAGAGGACACGGGGCACTATGGAGAGGGGAAGGTGGGATATACACGAGGAGAGGACATGGGGCACTATGGAGAGGGGAGGGTGGGATATACACAAGGAGAGGACACGGGGCACTATGGAGAGGGGAAGGTGGGATATGCACAAGGAGAGGACACGGGGCACTATGGAGAGGGGAAGGTGGGATATACACGAGGAGAGGACACGGGGCACTATGGAGAGGACAAGGTGGGATATACATGAGGAGAGGACACGGGGCACTATGGAGGAAGAGAAGGTGGGATATACACGAGGAGAGGACACGGGGCACTATGGAGAGGGGAAGGTGGGATATACACAAGGAGAGGACACGGGGCACTATGAAGAGGGGAAGGTGGGATATACACGAGGAGAGGACACGGGGCACTATGGAAGAAGAGAAGGTGGGATATACACGAGGAGAGGACACGGGGCACTATGGAAGAAGAGAAGGTGGGATATACACGAGGAGAGGACACGGGGCACTATGGAAGAAGAGAAGGTGGGATATACACGAGGAGAGGACACGTGGCACTATGGAGAGGGGAAGGTGGGATATACACGAGGAGAGGACACGGGCACTATGGAGAGGGGAAGGTGGGATATACGCGAGAGGACACGTGGCACTATGGAGAGGAGGCATTGTACACATTGTAGATATACAGAGCAGATGCCACCAAGAAATGAGGCGCAGTGCTGGAGGACTCACCCTGCTCTCGGGAGATGTAGATGCTATTTACTGCCATCTCTAGTGCCACGTTATCTGGACTTTCCTTTCCCGGCTTTGTACCGTTCACATTTCCCTGAGAGACAAACAGAAAGATGGCTGCTCAGACGTGGCTTCACTCAGAGGAAAGGAGGACAACCAGCTGAGCTTCCTGCTGGCGGTCCATACACAGTACAGGGAGGACTCTCCCCTCCTCCACTCACCGGGAATGCGGCCTCGCTCAGTCTCTGCACCCACTCCTCACACGTGGCGGGCTCCGCAGACAGCAGCATGGTCTTGTCGCTGGTCTCTATGATAAAGGCCGCCATGTTGTCCTTATAGCCGATCTCTGCTGGCGCTGGAGCCACGCGGATGCATTCCGCTAAACGTATGACTTTCCGATCCGTGGCTTTCCGGGTGAGAAATTTCTCGCCCGCCATTGTGCCGTCCTTCCAATCGTAGATCTCCATTCGCGCCACTCCGAAGGGTGTGTCTGGATACAGGAGGACATAGCACGCTTCCACTTCTAGAGAGAAAAGAAAAACTCAGAAGGTGAACACCTACCTCCCTAACGGGGACCTACCTGAGCAAGACCCACTACTCCCACAAACCTCCCGGACGGGAACCTACCTGAGCAAGACCCACTACTCCCACAAACCTCCCTGACGGGAACCTACCTGAGCAAGACCCACTACTCCCATAAACCTCCCGGACGGGAACCTACCTGAGCAAGACCCACTACTCCCACAAACCTCCCGGACGGGAACCTACCTGAGCAAGACCCACTACTCCCACAAACCTCCCTGACGGGAACCTACCTGAGCAAGACACGCTACTCCCACAAACCTCCCGGACGGGAACCTACCTGAGCAAGACCCGCTACTCCCACAAACCTCCCGGACGGGAACCTACCTGAGCAAGACACGCTACGCCCACAAACCTCCCGGACGGGAACCTACCTGCGCAAGACACGCTACTCCCACAAACCTCCCTGACGGGAACCTACCTGAGCAAGACACGCTACTTCCACAAACCTCCCCGACAGGAACCTACCTGAGCAAGACACGCTACTTCCACAAACCTCCCCGACAGGAACCTACCTGAGCAAGACTCGCTACTTCCACCAACAGGAACCTACCTGAGCAAGACACGCTACTTCCACAAACCTCCCCGACAGGAACCTACCTGAGCAAGACACGCTACTTCCACAAACCTCCCCGACAGGAACCTACCTGAGCAAGACTCGCTACTTCCACCAACCTCCCCAACAGGAACCTACCTGAGCAAGACTCGCTACTTCCACCAACCTCCCCAACAGGAACCTACCTGAGCAAGACGTAGACGTAGTGTGACTGGAGGAAGTAGTATCATTATATATATATATATATACACACTCACACACACACATACACATACACATATAATGTAATACTGACAACTAATCACCTACTATGTACTTACTCCAGTCACACTACTTCCTCCAGTCGCACTACTTCCTCCAGTCGCACTACTTCCTCCAGCCACACTCACATTTCTTTCTCCACATTTCTTCCTCCAGCCTCAATCACACTACTTCCTCCGGCCACACTACTTCCTCCGGCCACACTACTTCCTCTGGTCTCAGTCACACTGCTTCCTCCGGCCACACCACTTCCTCTGGTCACACTACTTCCTCACACTACTTCCTCCAGTCACACTACTTCCTCTGGTCTCAGTCACACTACTTTCTCCAGTCACAGTCTCACTGTTACCTCTAGTCACATTACTTTCACTACTTCCTCCAGTCACACTACTTCCTCCAGTCACACTACTTCCTCCGGCCACATTCACATTTCTTTCTCCACATTTCTTCCTCCAGCCTCAATCACACTACTTCCTCCAGTCACACTACTTCCTCTAGTCTCAGTCACACTACTTCCTCCGGCCACACTACTTCCTCCAGCCACACTCACATTTCTTTCTCCACATTTCTTCTTCCAGCCTCAGTCACACTACTTCCTCCAGTCACACTACTTCCTCTAGTCTCAGTCACACTACTTCCTCTAGTCTCAGTCACACTACTTCCTCCGGCCACACTACTTCCTCCGGCCACACTCACATTTCTTTCTCCACATTTCTTCCTCCAGCCTCACACTACTTCCTCCGGTCACACTACTTTCTCTGGTCTCAGTCACACTACTTCCTCCGGCCACACTACTTCCTCCAGTCACACTACTTCCTCCAGTCACACTACTTCCTCCGGTCTCAGTCACACTACTTTCTTCAGTCACAGTCTCACTATTACCTCTAGTCACATTACTTTCACTACTTCCTCCGGGCCACACTCACTTCTTTCTCCACACTACTTCCTCCGGTCTCAGTCACACTACTTTCTCCAGTCACACTACTTCCTCTGGTCCCAGTCACACTACGTCCTCCGGCCACACTACGTCCTCCGGCCACACTACGTCCTCCGGCCACACTACGTCCTCCGGCCACACTACTTCCTCCGGCCACACTCACATTTCTTTCTCCACACTACTTCCTCCAGTCACACTACGTCCTCCGGCCACACTACGTCCTCCGGCCACACTACGTCCTCCGGCCACACTACGTCCTCCGGCCACACTACTTCCTCCGGCCACACTACTTCCTCCGGCCACACTACTTCCTCCGGCCACACTACTTCCTCCGGCCACACTCACATTTCTTTCTCCACACTACGTCCTCCGGCCACACTACGTCCTCCGGCCACACTACGTCCTCCGGCCACACTACTTCCTCCGGCCACACTACTTCCTCCGGCCACACTCACATTTCTTTCTCCACACTACGTCCTCCGGCCACACTACGTCCTCCGGCCAAACTACGTCCTCCGGCCACACTACGTCCTCCGGCCACACTACTTCCTCCGGCCACACTACTTCCTCCGGCCACACTCACATTTCTTCCTCCAGCCTCAGTCACACTACTTCCTCTGGTCACACTACTTCCTCTGGTCACACTACTTCCTCTGGTCACACTACTTCCTCTGGTCTCAGTCACACTACTTCCTCTAGCCACATTACTTTCACTACTTCCTCCGGTCAGACTTCGTAACATTTGAAGATAAATTTCTCTGAAAAAGGTGATTTCATTACACTGCTGCTGAACGTAAGCCAAGCTCATCAGAACAGAATAGAATCCCTGGTGATACATGTGCTGCCATGATATGCCATCGCCCTCCCCCCTCCAACATGTCATTTAAATGATCTGCGTATTTTCATTGTCACCCTGGATGCTGCATGAAAACACACTCCAACATTGGCATTTGTATATGTTCCCCATAGCAGTCCCCAGCTTTGGCTCATGTCCCCCATGGTATCCCCCGGCTCTGGCATTGGTACATGTCCCCCATGGTATCCCCCGGCTCTAGCATTGGTACATGTCCCCCATGGTATCCCCCAGATTTGGCATTGGTACATGTCCCCCATGGTATCCCCCAGCTTTGGCATTGGTACATGTCCCCCATGGTATCCCCCAGCTTTGGCATTGGTACATGTCCCCCATGGTATCCCCCGGCTCTGGCATTGGTACATGTCCCCCATGGTATCCCCCAGCTTTGGCATTGGTACATGTCCCCCATGGTATCCCCCGGCTTTGGCATTGGTACATGTCCCCCATGGTATCCCTCAGCTTTGGCATTGGTATATGTTCCCCATAGCAGTCCCCAACCTTGGGAATTGGTTCATGTCCCCTTGGTAGCCCCCTGCTATGGCATAGGTACATGTCCCCCTTGGTATGCCCTGGCTCTGGCACTGGTACACGTCCCCCTTGGTAGCCCCCAGCTCTGGCATTGGAACATGTCCCCTTTGGCAGTCCCTGGCTTTGGCACTGGCATATGCCCTCTATATTAGTCCCCAGGTTTGGGATTTGCACCTGTCCCCCATGATAGTCCCAACTTTCCAAATTTTGTGGCCACAATTTGAAGCTGGGTAGAGGAGTGGGAAATTCCAGGAGATGTGGAGATCCCGGAGAGGAAGTTGGATCCATCATATACAGCGAAGCCAAGGACAGACCTCGGTGGAGATATCACTTTTATGGCATGTGAGATTACATCTGTCACCAGCCGATATCACACGTCACCCGAAAAGCCAGAAAGAGGAAGTTTACAGAAATATTTTGTAGGCAATAAGTTCAGAGTGCCAAGTCTGTCTCCGGGGACAACGCAGCCCAACTCCCGCTGGAGACCCGAAATCTGGGGAGAACAGTTGGTGGTGAAATGAAGTAGATCTACACATGACATGAAGACGAGGAAATCTGCCAATTATAAGGAGAAATCACCCAACAAGGTGCAACCACCCCTCCTCAGTACATTGCAGATTCTTACCTGCTACTGTACTGTACATACTGAGAATTTACCTAGAAGGCTTCCATTAGAAAGATCAGGAAGAACGAACTGAGATGTCATCTAAAATGATAGAATGTCTCCTGCAGACACTGAACCTTCTCGCTGGGTCCCACAGATCTCCATGGTGGCAAAATAGTCCACAGTTCCCTTTAAATAAGATTCCTCCTTGGAGGGATGAGACTCCACCCTGAATTCAGACCAACTACTGGGCGGAGGCATTTCTTTCTGAATTAAAGCAATAAACCATATTTCGTTCATCAGTCTACAAACGCTGCAATTAAAAGCTCCTCCCTCTGATCTTCATGATGGGGAGATTTCCCTGCAGTAGTTTGTGTCTCTGCCCCTCCCACAATGGGGAGATTTCCCGCAGTAGTTTGTGTCTCTGCCCCTCCCACAATGGGGAGATTTCCCCCCAGTAGTTTGTGTCTCTGCCCCTCCCACAATGGGGAGATTTCCCTGCAGTAGTTTGTGTCTCTGCCCCTCCCACAATGGGGAGATTTCCTGCAGTAGTTTGTGTCTCTGCCCCTCCCACAATGGGAAGATTTCCTGCAGTAGTTTGTGTCTCTGCCCCTCCCACAATGGGGAGATTTCCCCCCAGTAGTTTGTGTCTCTGCCCCTCCCACAATGGGGAGATTTCCCCCCAGTAGTTTGTGTCTCTGCCCCTCCCACAATGGGGAGATTTCCCGCAGTAGTTTGTGTCTCTGCCCCTCCCACAATGGGGAGATTTCCCCCCAGTAGTTTGTGTCTCTGCCCCTCCCACAATGGGGAGATTTCCCCCCAGTAGTTTGTGTCTCTGCCCCTCCCACAATGGGGAGATTTCCCGCAGTAGTTTGTGTCTCTGCCCCTCCCACAATGGGGAGATTTCCCTGCAGTAGTTTGTGTCTCTGCCCCTCCCACAATGGGGAGATTTCCCTGCAGTAGTTTGTGTCTCTGCCCCTCCCACAATGGGGAGATTTCCCGCAGTAGTTTGTGTCTCTGCCCCTCCCACAATGGGGAGATTTCCCGCAGTAGTTTGTGTCTCTGCCCCTCCCACAATGGAGAGATTTCCCGCAGTAGTTTGTGTCTCTGCCCCTCCCACAATGGGAGATTTCCCGCAGTAGTTTGTGTCTCTGCCCCTCCCACAATGGGGAGATTTCCCGCAGTAGTTTATGTCTCTGCCCCTCCCACAATGGGGAGATTTCCCGCAGTAGTTTGTGTCTCTGCCCCTCCCACAATGGGGAGATTTCCCTGCAGTAGTTTGTGTCTCTGCCCCTCCCACAATGGGGAGATTTCCCTGCAGTAGTTTGTGTCTCTGCCCCTCCCACAATGGAGAGATTTCCCGCAGTAGTTTGTGTCTCTGCCCCTCCCACAATGGAGAGATTTCCCGCAGTAGTTTGTGTCTCTGCCCCTCCCACAATGGGGAGATTTCCCGCAGTAGTTTGTGTCTCTGCCCCTCCCACAATGGGGAGATTTCCCGCAGTACTTTATGTCTCTGCCCCTCCCACAATGGGGAGATTTCCCCCCAGTAGTTTGTGTCTCTGCCCCTCCCACAATGGGGAGATTTCCCGCAGTAGTTTATGTCTCTGCCCCTCCCACAATGGGGAGATTTCCCGCAGTAGTTTGTGTCTCTGCCCCTCCCACAATGGGGAGATTTCCCGCAGTAGTTTATGTCTCTGCCCCTCCCACAATGGGGAGATTTCCCGCAGTAGTTTGTGTCTCTGCCCCTCCCACAATGGGGAGATTTCCCGCAGTAGTTTGTGTCTCTGCCCCTCCCACAATGGAGAGATTTACCGCAGTAATTTGTGTCTCTGCCCCTCCCACAATGGGGAGATTTCCCTGCAGTAGTTTGTGTCTCTGCCCCTCCCACAATGGGGAGATTTCCCTGCAGTAGTTTGTGTCTCTGCCCCTCCCACAATGGAGAGATTTCCCGCAGTAGTTTGTGTCTCTGCCCCTCCCACAATGGGGAGATTTCCCGCAGTAGTTTGTGTCTCTGCCCCTCCCACAATGGGGAGTTTACCCGCAGTAGTTTGTGTCTCTGCCCCTCCCACAATGGGGAGATTTCCCTGCAGTAGTTTGTGTCTCTGCCCCTCCCACAATGGGGAGATTTCCCTGCAGTAGTTTGTGTCTCTGCCCCTCCCACAATGGGGAGATTTCCCGCAGTAGTTTGTGTCTCTGCCCCCCCCCCACATTGGGGAAATTTCCTGCAGTAGTTTGTGTCTCTGCCCCTCCCACATTGGGGAGATTTCCCTCCAGTAGTTTGTGTCTCTGCCCCTCCCACAATGGGGAGATTTCCCCCAGTAGTTTGTGTCTCTGCCCCTCCCACAATGGGGAGATTTCCCCCAGTAGTGTCTCTGCCCCTCCCCCAGGTGATGACGAGTCTTTCCCTCAGGATTTCTCCTAGTTCTGGAATGAAATGTACACATCGGCTGGTGTGCCCTGAGTGGGCGGAGCCGTGACACGGGTGATATATAATTTGTCACGCTCTAATGATATGAATGTTAATTATGTTTCTATTTATGACACAAAGTATCGATCTTCTCATCTCATTACCATCCAATTTACAGGGCCAGGGAGACTTCATATCACCGGCACATGTCTGTCCTATGAGCATCAGAGGAGAGTGCTGGGTCCATCTCAGGTCAGTGCTGGGTCAGTGGTCGGGGCCGGTTTTGGGTCAGTGCTGGGTCCATCTCAGGTCAGTGCTGGGTCAGTGTCGGGGGTCGGTTTTGTGTCAGTGCTGGGTCCATCTCAGGTCAGTGCTGGGTCAGTGTCGGGGCCGGTTTAGTGTCAGTGCTGGGTCCATCTCCCGTCCAGTGCTGGGTCAGTGTCGGGGCCGGTTTTGGGTCAGTGCTGGGTCCATCTCAGGTCAGTGCTGGGTCAGTGTCGGGGGTCGGTTTTGGGTCAGTGCTGGGTCCATCTCAGGTCAGTGCTGGGTCAGTGTCGGGGGTCGGTTTTGTGTCAGTGCTGGGTCCATCTCAGGTCAGTGCTGGGCAGTGTCGGGGCCGGTTTTGGGTCAGTGCTGGGTCCATCTCAGGTCAGTGCTGGGTCAGTGTCGGGGCCGGTTTTGGGTCAGTGCAGGGTCCATCTCAGGCCAGTGCTGGGTCTTTACCTGACATGGATCCAACACTGACCCAAGATGGGTCTATGTTCGGGTCAATATTGGCTCAGTTATGGGTCCATGTCAGATGCTGGGTCAATCTCAGGTCAGTGTTGGGTCTTTGACCTGACATTGAACCAGCAGCTGACATGCACCCAAAACTGAGACAATATTTGACCCCATGTTGGGGTCCGTTCAGGATCAGTGTCAGGTCCATGTCGGGGGTCGGTTCAGGGTCAGTGTCGGGTCCATGTCGGGGTCGGTTCAGGATCAGTGTCGGGGTCGGTTCAGGGTCAGTGTCGGGTCCATGTGGGTTTAGGGTCAGTTTCGGTTCCATGTCGGGGTCGGTTCAGGGTCAGTTTCAGGTCCATGTCGGGGTCGGTTCAGGGTCAGTGTCGGGTCCATGTCGGGGTCGGTTCAGGGTCAGTGTCGGGTCCATGTCGGGGTCGGTTCAGGGTCAGTGTCGGGTCCATGTCGGGTCAGTGTTGGGTCCATGTCAGGTTGGTTTTGGGTCAGTGTCGGGTCCAGTGTCGGGTTGGTTTTGGGTCAGTGTCGGGTCCATGTAGGGTTGGTTTTGGGTCAGTGTCGGTTCCACGTCGGGTTGGTTTTGGGTCAGTGTCGGTTCCACGTCGGGTTGGTTTGGGTCAGTGTCGGGTCCACGTCGGGTTGGTTTTGGGTCAGTGTCGGGTCCACGTCGGGTTGGTTTTGGGTCAGTGTCGGGTCCACGTCGGGTCGGTTCGGTTCAGTGTCGGGTCCACGTCAGGTCAGTTTCCGGGGTCAGTGTCGGGTCCACGTCAGGTCAGTTTTCGGGGTCAGTGTCGGGTCCACGTCAGGTCGGTTTCGGGTCCGTGTCGGGTTCATGTCAGATCCATGTCAGGTCCATGTCGGGTCAGTGTCGGGTCCACGTCAGGTCAGTGTCGGGTCCATGTCAGGTCGGTGTTGGGTCAGTGTCGGGTCAGTGTCGGGTCGATCTCAGGTCAGTGCTGGGTCAGTGTCGGGGCCGGTTTTGGGTCAGTGCTGGGTCCATCTCAGGTCAGTGCTGGGTCAGTGTCGGGGCCGGTTTTGGGTCAGTGCAGGGTCCATCTCAGGCAGTGCTGGGTCTTTACCTGACATGGATCCAACACTGACCCAAGATGGGTCTATTTCGGGTCAATATTGGCTCAGTAATGGGTCCATGTCAGATGCTGGGTCAATCTCAGGTCAGTGTTGGGTCTTTGACCTGACATTGACCCAGCAGCTGACATGCACCCAAAACTGAGACAATATTGACCCATGTTGGGGTCCGTTCAGGATCAGTGTCAGGTCCATGTCGGGGTCGGTTCAGGGTCAGTGTCGGGTCCATGTCGGGGTCGGTTCAGGGATCAGTGTCGGGGTCGGTTCAGGGTCAGTGTCGGGTCCATGTGGTTTAGCGGTCAGTTTCGGGTCCATGTCGGGGTCGGTTCAGGGTCAGTTTCGGGTCCATGTCGGGGTCGGTTCAGGGTCAGTGTCGGGTCCATGTCGGGGTCGGTTCAGGGTCAGTGTCGGGTCCATGTCGAGGGTCGGTTCCGGGTCAGTGTCGGGTCCATGTCGGGTCAGTGGTTTGGTCCAAGTCAGGTTGGTTTTGGGTCAGTGTCGGGTCCATGTCGGGTTGATTTGGTCAGTGTCGGGTCCCATGTCTGGTTGGTTTGGGTCAGTGTCGGTTCCGTCGGTGGTTTTGGGTCAGTGTCGGTTCCACGTGGGTTGGTTTTGGGTCAGTGTCGGTCCACGTCGGGTTGGTTTTGGGTCAGTGTCGGTCCACGTCTGGGTTGGTTTTGGGTCAGTGTCGGGTCCACGTCGGGTCGGTTTCGTGTTCAGTGTCGGGTCCACGTCAGGTCAGTTTTCGGGGTCAGAGTCGGGTCCACGTCAGGTCAGTTTTCGGGGTCAGTGTCGGGTCCACGTCAGGTCGGTTTCGGGTCCGTGTCGGGTTCATGTCAGATCCATGTCATGTCCATGTCGGGTCAGTGTCGGGTCCACAGTCAGGTCAGTGTCGGGTCCCATGTCAGGTCGGTGTTGGGTCAGTGTCGGGTCAGTGTCGGGTCAGTGTCGGGTCGGTGTCGGGTCGGTGTCGGGTCGGTGTCGGGTCGGTGTCGGGTCGGTGTCGGGTCGGTGTCGGGTCAGTGTCGGGCCCGTGTCGGTCCCGGTCGGGTCCGTGTCGGGTCCGTGTCGGGTCCGTGTCGGGTCCACGTCAGGTCAGTGTCGGGGTCCACGTCAGGTCAGTGTCGGGTCCACGTCAGGTCAGTGTCGGGTCCACGTCAGGTCAGTGTCGGGTCCACGTCAGGTCAGTGTCGGTCCACGTCAGGTCAGTGTCGGGTCCACGTCAGGTCAGTGTCGGGTCCACGTCAGGTCAGTGTCGGGTCCACGTCAGGTCAGGTGCGGGTCCAGTGTCTGGTCCACGTCAGTCAGGTCAGGTCATGTCAGGTCAGTGTCGGGTCCACGTCAGGTCAGTGTCGGGTCCACGTCAGGTCAGTGTCGGGTCCACGTCAGGTCAGTGTCGGGTCCATGTCAGGTCGGTGTTGGGTCAGTGTCGGGTCCATGTCAGGTCGGTGTTGGGTCAGTGTAGGGTCCAGTCAGGTCAGTGTCGGGTCCATGTCAGGTCAGTGTGGGTCCATGTCAGGTCAGTGTCGGGTCCATGTCAGGTCAGTCAGGTTGTGCTCCATGTCAGTCAGTGTCGGGTCCACGTCAGGTCAGTGTCGGGTCCACGTCAGGTCAGTGTCGGGTCACGTCAGGTCAGTGTCGTGGGTCCACGTCAGGTCAGTGTCGGGTCCACGTCAGGTCAGTGTCGGGTCCACGTCAGGTCGGTGTCGGGTCAGTGTCGGGTCAGTGTCGGGTCAGTGTCGGGTCAGTGTCGGGTCAGTGTCGGGTCAGTGTCGGGTCAGTGTCGGGTCAGTGTCGGGTCAGTGTCGGGTCGGTGTTGGGTCGGTGTTGGGTCGGTGTTGGGTCGGTGTCGGGTCGGTGTTGGGTCGGTGTCGGGTCAGTGTCGGGTCAGTGTCGGGTCCACGTCAGGTCCACGTCAGGTCAGTGTCGGGTCCACGTCAGGTCAGTGTCGGGTCCACGTCAGGTCAGTGTCGGGTCCACGTCAGGTCAGTGTCGGGTCCACGTCAGGTCAGTGTCGGGTCCACGTCAGGTCAGTGTCGGGTCCACGTCAGGTCAGTGTCGGGTCAGTGTCAGGTCGGTGTTGGGTCAGTGTCGGGTCCATGTCAGGTCGGTGTTGGGTCAGTGTTGGGTCCATGTCAGGTCGGTGTTGGGTCAGTGTCAGGTCGGTGTTGGGTCAGTGTCGGGTCCATGTCAGGTCAGTGTCGGGTCCACGTCAGGTCAGTGTCGGGTCCACGTCAGGTCAGTGTCGGGTCCACGTCAGGTCAGTGTCGGGTCCACGTCAGGTCAGTGTCGGGTCCATGTCAGGTCAGTGTCGGGTCCACGTCAGGTCCACGTCGGGTTCAGCTGCTCTCGTGAGGTTGGTCAGTTGTTCTCACAATGGAACTTTCCAGCACAGTCTGACCAGAATTGGCCTCTTGTGATATCTGGTTGATGTGACTGTGTGGGCCGAACTCTATAGAAACCAAAAATATCCACCACACGTGGAGTCGGTTTGTTACACAACGAATAACAGGAAGCTAAAAAATAAATGTGACAAGAAAAGCTACATTGAGATTCTGAGGTTCATTCTCCCGAACGTGAGAGGCTGAGAGGCTGACCACCATGGGGGGGGGGGGGGGGGGGAGCGACAACACGGAACAGCAAAACCCGCAACCAAATATATCCACTTCACAGCCAACAGCCATACCGGACTGAGAGGTCACATCAGCCAGAAAATACAACACTAGACACACCATCTCCATACACAACACACCATGAAGTCACAGATAGGGGGGGAGCTGAAGTCGCAGATGGGGGGGGGAGCTGAAGTCGCAGATAGGGGGGGAGATGAAGTCGCAGATAGGGGGGAGCTGAAGTCGCAGATAGGGGGGAGCTGAAGTCGCAGATGGGGGGGGTAGCTGAAGTCGCAGATGGGGGGGTAGCTGAAGTCGCAGATAGGGGGGGCTGAAATCGCAGATAGGAGGGGAGCTGAAGTCGCAGATGGGGGGGAGCTGAAGTCGCAGATGGGGGGGGAGCTGAAGTCGCAGATGGGGGGGAGCTGAAGTCGCAGATGGGGGGGAGCTGAAGTCGCAGATGGGGGGGAGCTGAAGTCGCAGATGGGGGGGAGATGAAGTCGCAGATGGGGGGAGATGAAGTCGCAGATAGGGGGGGGGGAGATGAAGTCGCAGATAGGGGGGGAGCTGAAGTCGCAGATAGGGGGGAGCTGAAGTCGCAGATGGGGGGTAGCTGAAGTCGCAGATAGGGGGGGGTGAAGTCGCAGATAGGAGGGGAGCTGAAGTCGCAGATAGGAGGGGAGCTGAAGTCGCAGATGGGGGGGGTAGCTGAAGTCGCAGATAGGGGGGGAGCTGAAGTCGCAGATAGGGGGGGAGCTGAAGTCGCAGATGGGGGGGAGCTGAAGTCGCAGATGGGGGGAGCTGAAGTCGCAGATAGGGGGGGAGCTGAAGTCGCAGATAGGGGGGGAGCTGAAGTCGCAGATGGGGGAGCTGAAGTCGCAGATGGGGGGGAGATGAAGTCGCAGATGGGGGAGCTGAAGTCGCAGATGGGGGGGGCTGAAGTCGCAGATAGGAGGGGAGCTGAAGTCGCAGATAGGGGGGGAGCTGAAGTCGCAGATAGGGGGGGAGCTGAAGTCGCAGATAGGGGGGGAGCTGAAGTCGCAGATAGGAGGGGGGCTGAAGTCGCAGATGGGGGGGAGCTGAAGTCGCAGATAGGAGGGGGGCTGAAGTCGCAGATAGGAGGGGCGCTGAAGTCGCAGATAGGAGGGGGGCTGAAGTCGCAGATAGGAGGGGAGCTGAAGTCGCAGATAGGGGGGGAGCTGAAGTCGCAGATCGGGGGGGAGCTGAAGTCGCAGATAGGAGGGGGGCTGAAGTCGCAGATAGGAGGGGGGCTGAAGTCGCAGATAGGAGGGGGGCTGAAGTCGCAGATAGGAGGGGGGGCTGAAGTCGCAGATAGGAAGGGAGCTGAAGTCGCAGATAGGGGGGAGCTGAAGTCGCAGATAGGGGGGGAGCTGAAGTCGCAGATGGGGGGGAGCTGAAGTCGCAGATAGGAGGGGGGCTGAAGTCGCAGATAGGAGGGGGGCTGAAGTCGCAGATAGGAGGGGGGCTGAAGTCGCAGATAGGAGGGGGGGCTGAAGTCGCAGATAGGAGGGGGGCTGAAATTAAAAGGAAAATCAGATTCCCCAGCACGCTGACCAATAATAGAAGGGCTAAAGTCAGGATTGGCTGTATGAAGGCCTGAGACCCTCCGGACACACCCAACCAAAGAAATGTTACTGATCGAGGTGAGGGTCGCTCGTGCGTGGGGCGTGCGAGGTGAGGGTCGCTCGTGCGTGGGGTGTGCGAGGTGAGGGTCGCTCGTGCGTGGGGTGTGCGAGGTGAGGGTCGCTCAATATATAGTGTGAGGGGGGTCACAATATATATTATATGGGGGATAGATCAGTAGGTATTATAATAAATTAGGATTATATGAAGTTGGGTGAATTCTGGCAGTGATGAGTATTGGGGAGTATCGATGAGTATTTGGGAGTATGAGAATTGGGGGGGTATTGGGGAGAATTGATGAGAACTGGGGGGGAATTGATGAGAATTGGGGGGAATTGATGAGTATTGGGGGGAATTGATGAGTATTGGGGGGAATTGATGAGAATTGGGGGGTATTGATGAGAATTGGGGGGTATTGATTAGTATTGGGGGGTATTGATCCTGCTGGAGGTGTGACTGAGAAGAAGGGACTTACCTTCCCAAACTTGTTCTGTTTGATGTGGAGTTGTCCCTCCTTCAGCACTCGGTCTGTGGCCGCCATCCAGACCAATCTTCCCCCTCAGGGTGTCCCCACTCTCCTAGAATCAGGGTGCTTCCGGGGACATTTCTGCCCCCCAATCCTCCAACTTTCCTCCTCTCAAATCTGAAGTTTATCAAACTTTGCTGCACTCCTTCCCCTCCCCCTCCCTCCTTCAGTTTCTGCTTTTCTAGAACTTCCTCCTCTCTTAGCTTCCTGTATTACACCGAGAACCAGAGTCCTCCCCCCTCCCTACTGAATCCTCCTCCTCCCTACTGAATCCTCCCCCCTCCCTCCCAGCCTGCCTGGACTCGTCATAGCAATGTCTGTCAGGATCACCAATACCACTACACCAGGACCTCCAGAACCCCCTACACCAGGACCACCAGAACCCCCTACACCAGGACCTCCAGAACCCCCTACACCAGGACCTCCAGAACCCCCTACACCAGGACCACCAGAACCCCCTACACCAGGACCTCCAGAACCCCCTACACCAGGACCACCAGAACCCCCTACACCAGGACCTCCAGAACCTCCTACACCAGGACCACCAGAACCCACTACACCAGAACCCCCTACACCAGGACCTCCAGAACCCCCTACACCAGGACCACCAGAACCCCCTACACCAGGACCTCCAGAACCCCCTACACCAGGACCTCCAGAACCCCCTACACCAGGACCTCCAGTATCACATCACACCAAGAACCAGAGTCCTCCCCCCCCCCCTACCTGGACTCGTCACATCAACATCTGCCTAAATCACTAATACCAGTACTCCCTACACCAGTATCCCCCTCCCCCCTGGATCACCAATACCACCAAAACTCCCATATCTCTATCTTTAATACATTGAGAACTAAAGTCCTCCCTGGCTAGATCACCAATACCCCCACACCAGTATCCCCCTCCCCCCTCCCTGCCTGGATCACCAATACCCCCACACCAATACTACCAGTACCAACTACACCGAGAACCAGAGTCCTCCTCCCTCCTCCCTGCCTGGACTCATATCAATATCTGCCTGAATCACCAATACCACCAAAACTCCTATATCTCATCACATCGAGAACTAAAGTCACCCTCCCTGCCTGAACTCATATCACCAATACTACCAGTACCAACTACACCGAGAACCAGTGTCCTCCTTCCTCCTCCCTGACTGGACTCATCATATCAATATCTGCCTGGATCACAGATGTCCCTACACCAGTACTAGGGATGAGCCGAACACCCCCCCCCCCCCCCCCCCGGTTCGGTTCGCACCAGAACCTGCAAACGGACCAAAAGTTTGCGCAAACTTTAGAACCCCATTGAAGTCTATGGGACTCGAACGTTCCAAATAAAAAGTGCTAATTTTAAAGGCTAATATACAAGTTATTGTCCTAAAAAGGGTTTGAGGACCCGGGTCCTGCCCCAGGGGACATGTATCAATGCAAAAAAAGTTTTAAAAACTGCAGTTTTTTCAGGAGCAGTGATTTTAATGACGCTTAAAGTGAAAAATAAAAGTGAAATATTCCTTTAAATATGGTGCCTGGGGGGTGTCTGTAGTATGCCTGTAAAGTGGTGCGTGTTTCCCGTGTTTAGAACTGTCCCTGCACAAAATGACATTTCTAAAGGAATAAAAGTAATTTAAAAATGCATAAAAATGTTCCTAAAAAATTGTAGGAACATTTTTTTTTTTTTTTAACTTACCAGAAATGCCTGTTGCTAGGCAGATCGTCCTAATCTGCCTCTTCCTATTCCGCGGTGATCTTCAGTCTTCTCCTCCTCACGTCGTCTTCTAGTGAATGCGCGCCCCATTCACAAAGCGCTGCAGGACTCATGCATGTGCAGTAGGAAATGGGCAGTGAAGCCTCAAGGCTCCACTGCCTGTTTCCCTTAGTTGGAATGGCGGCGCCGGGACCCGAGAGCCGTGGGATGGTCGGCCTCGGGCGGCCGACATTGCAGGCACCCAGGACAGGTAATAAGTGTGCTTATTGTCTGTAGCTGCTGACTTGACTTTTTTTTTCTCAGCTGGATCTCCCCTTTAATGTAATGTCTGGTCCCGGCAATATGGATGAAAATCAATGACACAAATGGCATGGCTTCGGGTGCTTGGTAGCTGGTGGTGATCCAAGACTGATTCATCTTTATGAAGGTCAGTGGGTCAACCAAGTCGGTGGACAGGCGCACCCTGTGATCGGTAACAAAGCCGAAAGAACGCTGGATGCAGGACAGGCCAGTAGCTCAATTGCATACTGTGCAAGCTCTGGCCAGTGATCCATCCTCAAGACCCAGTAAGCCAGAGGATTTTCGGTGGGAAAGGTGTCCAAGTCTGACCTTGCCCATAGGTATTCCTGCACCATGTAAATCAGACGCTGGCGATGGGTGCTGGAACCAATCATACCTTGGGGCTGCGGACTAAAAAATTGTCTGAACGCATCGGTCAGACGGCCACCTTCTCCACCGCTCCTTCTGACCGATGCCTCAGCAACACGTTGTCCAGGACCAGGAGTTTGTAACCTCCCAGTCTCTGGGAACGCGTTGCACAGACCTTTCTGCAAGGCCTCCCGGAGATGTCTCATCCTCTGCTCCCTCCGCAATGGCAAAATAAGGTCGGCAACCTTACCCTTGTACCGTGGATCAAGGAGAGTGGCCAGCCAGTAATGATCCCTCTCCTTGATCCGATAAATACAAGGATCCTTCCGCAGGCTTCGCTGGATCAGGGAGGCCATGCAGAGTAGGTTAGCTGAGGCATTTGGTCCAGAGTCCTCTGGGTCACTAAGGACGACATGATCCTCAGCCACCTCCTCCCAGCCACGTACAAGTCCACGGGTTTCTTGGGACTATAAATAATCCCTAGGTTCAATTCCTTTTGGAGGTCAGACAGCCGAGCACTGACATTATATGACCAGCGGAAATGCACACAGAATTTCCTGGCCTGCCTCAGGACATCCTGTAAGCCCGGATACCTGATCAAGAACCGCTGCACCACCAGGTTAAGGACGTGAGCCACACAGGGCACATGGGTCAGTTGTCCCTGTCGGAGGGTGGAGAGGAGGTTGGTGCCATTGTCGCAAAACCACCATTCCTGGCTTAAGCTGGCGTGGCGTAAACCACCTCTCGGCCTGCCCCTGCAGAGCTGACAGAATCTCTGCCCCAGTGTGGCTCCTGTCCCCCAAGCACACGAGCGCAAGCACGGCATGGCATTGTTTTGCCTGCGTACTTGCGTAACCCCTGGAACGCCTACGGAGCACTGCTGGTTCTGAGGACAGAGCACTGGAAGAGGCCATGGAGGAAGAAGAAGAGGAGGGGGTGGAGGAGAGAGGTGTGTCACAACCAGTAGTAGCATTTTGGAGGCGTGGTGGCGGAACAACCTCCAACACTACTGCACCTTGTCCTGCATCCTTCCCAGCTGCCAGAAGAGTGACCCAATGGGCCGTGAAAGACAGGTAAGGTCCCTGTCCATGCCTGCTGGACCATGAGTCAGCGGTAATATGCACCTTACCGCTGACCGCCCTGTCCAGCGAGGCAAGGACATTGCCTTCCACATGCCGGTAGAGAGCCGGAATCTCCTTCCGTGAGAAAAAGTGGCGTTTGGGGACCTGCCACTGAGGAACCGCACATTGTACAAACTCACGGAAGGGGGCCGAGTCTACCAACTGAAAAGGCAGCAGTTGAAGTGCTAGCAATTTAGCCAAGCTAGCATTCAACCGCTGGGCATGTGGATGGCTGGGAGTGAACTTCTTTTGCCGGTCCAGCAGCTGGGGCAGGGACATTTGCCTGCTATAATCGGACGTGGGTGTACCGCTAGCAGAGTGCCCGGAAGCACTTGGCTGTGACACACCTAATTCTACACCTTCATTCCTCTCAGAGGAGGTTTCAGAGAGGACTGAAGGTCTAGTGGGGTTGGAGATGCCAGCTGATGAGGAGCAAGGAGAGGTCCGCTTTGTTCTTTGGTGTGGGTCTTTGAGGTACGCTTGCCAACAAGCTGCATGGCAGGTCAACATATGTCTGGTCACGCATGTGGTGCCCAAGCGGCTGATGTTTTGGCCACGCAAGATACGCTTGAGACATATGTTGCAAATAGCAGTGGTGCAATCTGATGCACTCGTCTCAAAAAAGGCCCACACCAAAGAACTTTTGGAATAACTTACAGACAGCAGCGCCCTGCACAGGCGGAGCTCTGCGGTGTGATGCAGTCAGTGTGCTGCCCTTAAGCTGGCCCCCGGAGGGCCGCCTCCTCCTCTCTCCTATCAGGCACCCACGTGGAGTCAGTGACCTCATCATCCCCTCCCTCTTCATCGCTGGAGCAAACCTGGCAGTATGCTGCAGCTGGGGGAACATGACTGCCAGATTGCTGTTCTCCTTGAGCATCCCCTCTCTCTGGGCTCATGTTACTGCCTTCCTCTAGCTGGGTACCATCATCAGAGCCTTCAAAACACTGGGCATCCTCCTGGAGCATGTACCCAACACTGTGCTCAAACAGTTCGGGGGACTCCTCAGGAGGACGTGGTGGGACTAGGGAAGGAGTGACTGATGCCATTGAGCCGAGGGAAGAGGCCACGTTGGCAGCTGCTTTGCCAGACAAAGTACCCTGAGCCTGGGTGAGAGAGGATGAGGAGGATGAAGAGGGCTTGGTCATCCACTCTACCAAGACTTCGGCATGTTGCGGCTCAACACGCTCAGCTGCCGAAAAAAAGGACAAGTGTGTTCCACGGCCACGTGCTGATGATGAAGATGCACCGTGTCCATGACCAGCACTGTTGCCTCTAGACACAGAGCCTGCTTGCCCTCTTTTATTGGCTTGTGACTGTCTGCCTCTCCTTGTTGGCCTTCCAGACATACTAATGGCCTGAAGGGAGATGTAGCTGCACAAAGCTGGGACGTATATACTGATATAATGCAGCTAGCGGAATCAACTGCGTGCCTGTAGTATTATTAGTATGAGAACACCGGCAATTGTATTCAAGTAAAGCTTTAGGTGCACACTGTGCAAAGGACACTAAAACAAAATACTGCAGCTCCCTGCCTGTTAGTATATTATGAAGAGAATAACAGGAACGGATCTAGTTAAACTGAATACAGTGTATAAATATATATACACAACATACATGGGATGCATATTTATCCTCTACACACTGTAACTGAAGCTAACTGACTCGCCTGCCTGCTCTTTCTAACTCAAATTAAATGACACTGTCTCTCTCTCTGTCTTTAACCACCACCGCAACACACTACACAATGTCGCCACGCAGGCGGCCTTATATAGTGTGGGTGTGTACTAAACCCCCCCGAGACATAATTGGCCAAAGCCACCCTGGCTTTGGCCAATTATGGCTCTTGTTTTTTTCTGCGCTGTGATTGGCCAAAGCATGCGGGTCAGTGCATTCTTGGCTAATAATCAGCCAGCAATGCACTGCGATGCCGCAGTGAATTATGGGCCGTGACGCGCCACTCAAATTTGTTTGAAATTCGGCGAACGGCCGAACAGATGATGTTCGACTCAAACTCGAAGCTCATCCCTAACCAGTAACGCTACACCAGTATTACCCAAGCTCCTACACCCATATCTTATCACACCAAGAAACAGAGTCCTCCTCCCTACCTACTTCTCTGCCTGGACTAGTCACAACATCTGCCTGGATCACCAGGAAACCTACACCAGGACCACATCACACCAAGAACTAAAGTCCTCCTCCCTGCCTGGACTCATATCAGCATCTGCCTGGATCACCAATATCCTACACCACTACTACCACATCACACCGAGAACCAGAGTCATCCTTCCTCCATATTACTAATAATAAGTTACAAAGCCATCCACAACTCTGCCCCCAGCTACATCACTAGCCTAGTCTCCAAATACCAACCTAATCACCCTCTTCGTTCCTCCAAAGACCTCCTGCTCCCTAGCTCCCTTCATCACCTCCTCCCATATCCGCCCTCCAGGACTTCTCCCGAGCCTCGCCCATCCTCTGGAATTCGCTGCCCCAATCTATGACTGTCTCCACATTTATCAAACTTTCCTCTTCAGAGAAGCCTATCCTGCCTCCATCTAACAACTGCTCTACTTTCTCTATGAGCTTACCCCCCCACAGCTATTATCCTTTTGTAGAACTTGACCCTCCCTCCTAGATTGGAAGCTCTAACGAGCCGGGCCCTCTGATTCCCCCTCGATTGAATTGTATTGTATTGTAATGTCTACCCTAATGTTGTAAAGCGCTGCGTAAACTGCCGGCACTATACAAATCCTGTATAATAATAAATTTCCCTGCTAGGACTCGTCACATCAACATCTCCCTGGATCATCGATATCCTTACACCAGTACCAATCTCACCGAGAAACACAATTCACAGGTCGCTGTGCAAGAATATAATATAAAAAAGGAGTCCCGTTCATAGGTCACACCAAAAAAATCCCAAAACGTCACGACTGCACAGCATCCTGAAACGGTCTCCTCCCCTAAATACTTTCTGACCCTCCCAATTCCTGCAGATGACGTCGCTCTGACGAAACGCGTAGGGCGTGGCCAAGGACGTGCACCTTCACATTGGGAAACAGGCAGCAACGCCGGCAAAGCCGACACAAATGCGGATTGATTTTAACAAACATTCAGGAGCAGAGCCTAGAGAAAAGCAGCACAGTGGCTTATACTGTGGTCGCTCGGCTAACCCACTTGAGGGTTTTCTCTCTGGTCAGCGCAATTATATTTCCCTAACACTGAGTGGCGCACCGGAGAGGAATTTTCCTAATCTTCCTGCACTAGTCACCTTATCCTAATCCTTTTTGGCTTTAAAGACTGTATGCGTTTTTCAGCTGAGTGATGCGATTTGGAAAAAAATTCTTTTGGACATTGAAAGATTTTCTCTTGCTATTTATATGAGCACTTTGGATTGTTAATTCTGGAACTTATGGTTATAGAATATTACCTTCAGACCACTAACATTTTGGATTGTGGCTTATATATACATTTCCTTACATATGTTTTTATCCATTTCTTTTTTATATTTGATACATTCACTATTGTTTGTTGCACATGTGTAATTTTGGGCTGCACATTGTCGGTAGACATGTGCAAAAGGAAAAAATTTGTTTAGTTTCGTTTCGTTTTAATTAGTTAATTCATTAATTTCGTTTAGTTATATTCGTTAACTTCCTTAAATTAGTTTTCGGATTTCGTTTAGTTTTCTACCGAATTCGAAAAATCTGCCACATTCGAAAATATTTCAACGAAATTCGAAAATATTTCTACTGGATTCGAAATGATTTCAACATGATTTGACATTTTTTCAACCACATTCGAAAATATTTTGTGACCCGACTTTAGGGCCATGTATCTCGGGGTCACTTGGTACTAGAAACTCCAAATATGGATATGTTGTAGTGCTAGTACTATTGTGTTTGCATACCAAATTTGGGGTTTCTAGCTATAAATCGGGTCGCAAAATGTCATTCTCTGCTCTAATAACTAATAACATTTTGCAACCCGATCTTGGGGCCACATATCTCGGGGTCACTTATAGCTAGAAACCCCAAATTTGGTATGCAAACACAATAATACTAGCAATACAACATATCCAAATTTGAAGTGTCTAGCACCAAGTGACCCCGAGATACATGGCCCTAAAGTCGGGTCACAAAATATTTTCGAATGCGGTTGAAATCATTTCGAATCATGTCGAATTCATTCGTTATATTTCTTTCGTATTCGTTGTAATTTGTTATTTTTTTATTCGGACATTCGGATGCATCCGAATGTCCGAAAGATGCAAAATTCGGCCGAATTTCGATTCGTTACAAAACGAATTGCACAAGCCTAATTGTCGGGCACGTTATAATATATATACATTAACACGAAGTTCTAAGAGTTACACTTATAGACATTCGGTAAAGACCACCGTAAGGTGGACACCAGAAGACCACGTAATTTATTTTGGTTTATGCTATTTATTATATAAGTTTTTTGGGTCAATAAATACAATAAATAAATACATATAGGCTAGATAATAGCAATATTGTATAGATCACATAAAATCAACACATTTATTTTTTGCACGTTAGGAAGGGTTTTAGCGCCAAAGCTCAATTTATTTTCTACCTCCCAATTCCTCGCTGCTCGTCCAGTGATAAAAAAGAAGTAAAAAAATCGACCTCTCATTCAGGTCAGCTCCTCAAAAATCATCATCCCTACTACAAAATTCTACGAAGGCGCAGGAACTGGCCTAGGGGAAACACCTCCAACTGTGTGCCCAGGATGGCCAGAATCTGCTCCTAGAAGGTTATTGGCCGATAAATTGGCGATTACTGCCTCCATCCCAGCCCTTCAATGCAACGTCTAATCAGCAGAACGCTCATTCATCGGTCAGTGAACCGGAGGACTCAAACAAATTATCATTTAAATAAAACAAAAAATCCTCAAATCTCCCTAAAACAACGGAAGTTGTCTATGTAGCGTCTGAAAAACTCCATGTGTGGGCGGAATGGGTTATTAGTACCAAAAATTCCCCCCCCCCCCCACCTCCACCAACCCATGTATAGAGAGAGTGGAACACCTGACTCCCATGGCCACCCCACACCTTTTAGATAAAAGTCTCCATCAAAAGAAAAAAAAAGAAGTTGTGAGCGAGGAAATATTCCAAGCTCTCCAAAATGAACACTATGGACACCGGAGTACATCCCAGATCGATCCAAAAAGACCCAGAGGGTGGAATGGAGGAATGCCGGACACTGGACACATCACATGTCATCCACCCCTCACTCTCCGTCCACCGGAAGTCCAGACAGAGGACCAGTAAATGTTTTGTATCCCAGAAGTAACTGGGGAGCTTAACTGCCAAAGGCCAGAAATCAATCCACTGTCCCAGTCTTCCTTCAGAGACCCGATGCCCCCCACTATGGGCCTGCTCACAAGGGGACTCCGCCCCAAGGGTAGATGGTAAGAAAAAACCAGGGATCACCGGTGCACCAGGAATGAACTCCCCCTCCTGTTCAGACAATATACCTAAAATAACGCCCTTTTGAACAAGTGTAGGGAGGATCTAGATTCTGTAGCTGGGACTTTGAGTCTCCTACAGGGAGCCTGACCAGAGAGTCGTCCCAAAGCTACCCATTCATAAACGTCCACATCCTGGACCACAACCACACCTTTATCTGAACGTTTGACAACGATCAAGCGATCTTCACTCAATTGTTTAATGATCATCTTTCACCGGCGCTCAGGATCACCAATACCCTACACCAGTATTACCAGTATCCCTACACCAATATCAATCACACTGAGAACTCCTCCCTGTCTGGACTTGTCACATCAATATCTGCCTGGATCACCAATATCCTATACTAGTACTCCCCACACCAGTGATGGTGAACCTTGGCACCCCAGATGTTTTGGAACTACATTTCCCATGATGCTTCACTACACTACAGAGTACCTGAGCATCATGGGAAATGTAGTTCCAAAACATCTGGGGTGCCGAGGTTCGCCATTGCTGCCCTACACCAATATCAATCACAGTGAGAACTAAAGCCCCACCTGGACTCATCAGGTCAACATCTGCTTGGATCCCCAATACCCTAACACCATCAGTATCCCATCCCCCCTCCTAGCACAACCCGCCTATCCCCCTCCTTATACAACCCCCCCCCCCCACCCCACATTCCCTCTCCTGGCACAATTCTCTCCCCATCCCCTAGTCTAGTAAAACCCTCCCACCCTCCCCCCTAATGCAATGCCCCCCCTCCCCAGCAAAATTCACCCCATTCCCCCCTCCTAAAACAAACCCCCCCCCCCCAGCCTCCCCTACCAGCACAAGTCTGCCCCATGGCTGTCATGACATCATTGCATTTAATGTTTTAACATTTACGATACATAATAGGTGAGCAATCAGTAGGTTGTGAGTAAAAGACCCTATGTGTGTTTTATGTTATAGTCAAAATAGTATTATTTCATATTTTCTTTTGATCCTAGTGTGGCCCTTGAGGATTCTTTGCACCTGAAATTCTTAACCCCCGGTGCCCATATAACAGGGCTGGATTGTGCCTTTTCCTTGTGGGGCGCCCCCCGTGATTACTTCAGACACTTCTGGAAGGTATGGGTAGGACAGTGGTTCTGTTTATTACGCTCCCCTCACCGTGCGAATTTGGGCCAAGGATTGCGCTGTCCATTGTCCCTCCACACTAGGCAATGCAGACAATCAAGGGAAGGATGTTATTATGCATCTTGAACGTCTGTGGTAACGCGTCCGGGGAGGCTAGATTGGCGTGTGTGTGGACATACCCCCCGAGCGTCCTCGTCACCATGACACTATATGCTGGGGGGGGAGGGGGCAGAGGTTTTCTTGCCTGAGTGACGCTGTGGCGTCTGCTACTTTTGGGCAGACCTGAGTTGTTCACCACGCCCCCTGGGTGTCCGTCGCTGCACACTGGGGGCAGGCATGTAATTAATAAGACAGGAGGATTATATATACACATGACATCTAGACTTAGCCCCCCCGAGATACGCTGAAGAAGTCCCACCCATTAGGGACGAAACGCGTGCGGACGGGAAGGCCCTGACGTCATTGCAGCCACCTTTCAAACTTTTATCATGAGATGCTGTGTTATGAAATGAGCTCCATTATCCTAAGCTCTGGGGTTTCAGTGCTTTTCTAGGATTTTAATCGAATAAAAGGGCTTATCCACCACACACACACGAGAGGGCGTTGTCATCCGAGGCTGGATTGTTGGAACATCGTAGAGATAGGATCTCACTCTTCGATGAATGTCTGCAAGACCCATTAGTTCAGGGAGGTCCATGAAGTGAGGCGAGGGGCCTGTACCAATGGGGGTGGAAGCTCGGCTACGGACGCACATAAATCATTACTACGGTACTGAGGACTCGTCTGCTGGCGTCTCGCTCTACGATGATCTGGCTTTTTAAACCATTCGTTGGGACTATCCATATATTATAGAGTTAATGGACATTTCATATGAAAGCTTTTTAGAATGATTGTTTTATTATCTTTAAGCGCTGCACTGTTTTTTACTCCAATTCCTCCCCATCCCCCAGTCTAATACAACAACCCCCTCTAAGCACAATTCTCCCCCCATCCCCTAGTTTAGCAAAACCCCCCACCCATAGTGTCCCCACTACAATTCCCCCCTCCCTCCCTGAAACTAACAGGTGGGGTAGAGAGCCGGGAGGAGGTACAGGCTGTGCTCACCCCCCCCCCCCCATAGTGTCCCCACTACAATTCCCCCCTCCCTCCCTGAAACTAACAGGCGGGGTAGAGAGCCGGGAGGAGGTACAGGCTGTGCTCACCCCCCCCCCACCCCCCATAGTGTCCCCACTACAATTCCCCCCTCCCTCCCTGAAACTAACAGGCGAGGTAGAGAGCCGGGAGGAGGTACAGGCTGTGCTCACCCCCCCCCCATAGTGTCCCCACTACAATTCACCCCTCCCTCCCTGAAACTAACAGGCGAGGTAGAGAGCCGGGAGGAGGTACAGGCTGTGCTCACCCCCCCCCCCCCCCATAGTGTCCCCACTACAATTCCCCCCTCCCTCCCTGAAACTAACAGGTGGGGTAGAGAGCCAGGAGGAGGTACAGGCTGTGCTCACCCCCCCCCCCATCGTGTCCCCACTACAATTCCCCCCTCCCTCCCTGAAACTAACAGGTGGGGTAGAGAGCCGGGAGGAGGTGCAGGCTGTGCTCACCCCCCCCCCCCCCCCACCGCCTCCAGTCTGTATACAGGAGATGACACAGCCATACATCAGTATACAGAGGTAGTGGGGGAGGAGGAGGAGGAGGTCACCAATGATCGGTGAGAAGAGGAAGAGAGGAGGGGGGTCACCTTTGTTTGGGGTACAATCCGCTCTCAGGGGCGCACACACACTGCAGACACACATTACTGGGGAAGGAGACAGAGAAAAGATTTTCCATCGTTTATTTGAATCGTAAACTGGCTGGACAGAGAGAAATGACATCACAGTGACAGGAATGACAACAATCAGGATTGGCTGGCTGAACGCGGAGGCAGAATTCTCCCTTCTCGGTCCAGACAGAAGTTATAGGATTTGGGGTGATCCAGAGCGGCTTCAATCTTCTCCGTCAGATTCTCCGGGGTGATGAAAGTCCTGGAAAGTTCCTGTAAGTAGGAAAGAGCAGAGAGGAGTTTATGGGGGGGCATTGAAGAAGTTGGTGTGCGATTTTTTGGGGGGGGGGGAGGAGTGACACTAAGGAGGTTGGTGTGTGAGATTGGGGGGGGGGGCGACTTGTGGGGGTCTAGGCCACGTATCACAGCCCTCTGGTTCCTCACATAAATGGGACAATGGAGGACAGAGATTGGGAGTTGGTGGTGAAGCCAGACGGCTGATAGGAATGAGGGGTTTTGGGGTACACGGCTGATAGGAATGAGGGTTTTTTTGGGGGACACGGCAGGACACCGGGACTTGAAGACCACTTGGGTTATGTTTCCACCTTCATGTGAATGGACACAGTGAGGATTCCTCATCAAAGCAACACCCCTCCCCCCCCCCCAGCCAAGTCTCACTTTGCAGCCACCAATGAGGACCCTGAAGGGCTTCATATTCATAAATCACTTGACTGGTCCTAAAGCTCTGCACCCCCGAAACACACCCACCACCCCAAAAACAAAACAGGGGGAACCCCATTACAAAGTCACTTGCCGGATATTCTGCCAAAACCTGACGTCCGTTGTGGTGAGTACATCTACCAGGTAGAAGTGTGAAGGAAGCAGAAGCTGGACCCAGAAAAACCCAGCAACCCGCAGACACTCCCGGCGGAACGCGCCAGTGGAAACCCGCAGACACTCCCGGCGGAACGCGCCAGTTAACCCGCAGACACTCCCGGCGGAACGCGCCAGGTAACCCGCAGACACTCCCGATGGAACGCGCCAGGTAACGTTTACTATACCAAATAAGGTTGGTTGGCATGGACCATAGGGTGAGGACTTGGATTGAAAACTGGCTACAAGGGTGAGTTCAGAGGGGGGTGATAAATGGGGAGTACTCGGAATGGTCGGGGGAGGGTAGTGGGGTCCCCCAGGGTTCTGTGCTGGGACCAATCCTATTTAATTTGTACATAGATGACCTGGAGGAGGGGGATGGGGGAAACAGTCCAATCTCTGTATTTGTGGACAATACGAAGCTAAGCAGGGCAATAACTTCTCCGCAGGATGTGGAAACTTTACAAGAAGATCTGAACAAATGAATGGGGGGAGGGGCAACTACATGACAAATGAGGTTCTATGTAGAAAAATGTAAAATAATGAATTTGGGTGACAAAAATGTGAATACAATCTATAGACTGGGGGGAGGGGAACCTCTGGGGGGAGGGGAACCTCTGTATTTTTTCCAACCTCACCTACTACATAACTATATGTAAGGGGGGGTTCCTGTAGTAGGAAAGAGCAGAGAGGAGTTACAGAGGTGGGATCGGTGTTCTGTAGGAGAAGTGGGTGGGGTTACAGAGGTGGGATCGGTGTTCTGTAGGAGAAGTGGGTGGGGTTACAGAGGTGGGATCGGTGTTCTGTAGAAGTGGGTGGGGTTACAGAGGTGGGATCGGTGTTCTGTAGGAGAAGTGGGTGGGGTTACAGAGGTGGGATCGGTGTTCTGTAGGAGAAGTGGGTGGAGTTACAGAGGTGGGATCGGTGTTCTGTAGGAGAAGTGGGTGGGGTTACAGAGGTGGGATCGGTGTTCTGTAGGAGAAGTGGGTGGGGTTACAGAGGTGGGATCGGTGTTCTGTAGGAGAAGTGGGTGGGGTTACAGAGGTGGGATCGGTGTTCTGTAGGAGAAGTGGGTGGGGTTACAGAGGTGGGATCGGTGTTCTGTAGGAGAAGTGGGTGGGGTTACAGAGGTGGGATCGGTGTTCTGTAGGAGAAGTGGGTGGGGTTACAGAGGTGGGATCGGTGTTCTGTAGGAGAAGTGGGTGGGGTTACAGAGGTGGGATCGGTGTTCTGTAGGAGAAGTGGGTGGGGTTACAGAGGTGGGATCAGGAATTTACCTGCAGCCTCTCCACCTCCTCCCCCTTTTCCTGATTGCTCAGCAGCGCCTCCTCCTGGTGGAGTCGGTTTATTTCCGCTCTCTGTAGTTGTGAAGCTTTCTCCTCCAGCTTCAGACGTTCCAACCTGCGGGAGACATAGGAGGGGAGAAATGACCGATCACATGACTAGCTATACAGAGAGGACCAATCAAGGAGAGATCGCTGGAGAGAAGCTCCACCTCCTGACCCCCCCCCCCCCCCACACAGTAAGTCATGAGTATAAGGCTCCATGCACACTGAAGCTCAAAAAAGCTATTTCTGGACGCCAGATTTCTGGCAGAAAACGCTGGTTGAAAAACCTGCTTTTAACAGCGTTTTATACTAGCGTTTATGAGCGTTAATGAGCGTTTTACAGCGTAAGCGTTAATGGGCGTTTTTTATAAAAATACACAGAGGACACTCCAAAAATCCCACAATGCATTGAAAAATAGAATGCCGAACACTAATGAACGAGCGTTAATGAGCGTTAATGAGCGTTTGTCGTTTTTTGCCGCTGAAAAACGGCACTTTGAACGCGAATTTCTGGCGTTCAGAAAAAAGCCCATAAACTCCACTGCTCATTAAAGCTGAAAAACGTCCATGTGTGCATGGACACATAGGCTAACATAGAGTGGAGTTTATAGGCTTTTACAAAAAACGCCCAAACTCCAATAAACTGCAGTTTATCAGCTTCAGTGTGCATGGAGCCTTAATAAATAAAGTGAAGTTGTACACATGGAAGTGGTGGAAAGTATCTAGAAGATTCCGTATGAAATAAACGTTCATCCAGAAGGAGCAGAATGAGAACTTGGGGGGGGGGGGATCATTTCATCCCATAAAAGTATAATCAACGTCTTTAAAGCCCCTCTGGCATGCCACCAGCCCACCAACCCCCTTCCAGGAACGGGCCGCCAGCCCACCAACCCCCGTCCAGGAACGGGCCGCCAGCCCACCAACCCCCGTCCAGGAACGGGCCGCCAGCCCACCAACCCCCGTCCAGGAACGGGCCGCCAGCCCACCAACCCCCGTCCAGGAACGGGCCACCAGCCCACCAACCCCCTTCCAGGAACGGGCCGCCAGCCCACCAACCCCCTTCCAGGAACGGGCCGCCAGCCCACCAACCCCCGTCCAGGAACGGGCCGCCAGCCCACCAACCCCCGTCCAGGAACGGGCCGCCAGCCCACCAACCCCCGTCCAGGAACGGGCCGCCAGCCCACCAACCCCCGTCCAGGAACGGGCCGCCAGCCCACCAACCCCCTTCCAGGAACGGGCCGCCAGCCCACCAACCCCCTTCCAGGAACGGGCCGCCAGCCCACCAACCCCCGTCCAGGAACGGGCCGCCAGCCCACCAACCCCCGTCCAGGAACGGGCCGCCAGCCCACCAACCCCCGTCCAGGAACGGGCCGCCAGCCCACCAACCCCCGTCCAGGAACGGGCCGCCAGCCCACCAACCCCCGTCCAGGAACGGGCCGCCAGCCCACCAACCCCCGTCCAGGAACGGGCCGCCAGCCCACCAACCCCCTTCCAGGAACGGGCCGCCAGCCCACCAACCCCCTTCCAGGAACGGGCCGCCAGCCCACCAACCCCCGTCCAGGAACGGGCCGCCAGCCCACCAACCCCCGTCCAGGAACGGGCCGCCAGCCCACCAACCCCCGTCCAGGAACGGGCCGCCAGCCCACCAACCCCCGTCCAGGAACGGGCCGCCAGCCCACCAACCCCCGTCCAGGAACGGGCCGCCAGCCCACCAACCCCCGTCCAGGAACGGGCCACCAGCCCACCAACCCCCTTCCAGGAACGGGCCGCCAGCCCACCAACCCCCTTCCAGGAACGGGCCGCCAGCCCACCAACCCCCTTCCAGGAACGGGCCGCCAGCCCACCAACCCCCTTCCAGGAACGGGCCGCCAGCCCACCAACCCCCTTCCAGGAACGGGCCGCCAGCCCACCAACCCCCGTCCAGGAACGGGCCGCCAGCCCACCAACCCCCGTCCAGGAACGGGCCGCCAGCCCACCAACCCCCGTCCAGGAACGGGCCGCCAGCCCACCAACCCCCGTCCAGGAACGGGCCGCCAGCCCACCAACCCCCGTCCAGGAACGGGCCGCCAGCCCACCAACCCCCGTCCAGGAACGGGCCGCCAGCCCACCAACCCCCGTCCAGGAACGGGCCACCAGCCCACCAACCCCCTTCCAGGAACGGGCCGCCAGCCCACCAACCCCCGTCCAGGAACGGGCCGCCAGCCCACCAACCCCCGTCCAGGAACGGGCCGCCAGCCCACCAACCCCCGTCCAGGAACGGGCCGCCAGCCCACCAACCCCCTTCCAGGAACGGGCCGCCAGCCCACCAACCCCCGTCCAGGAACGGGCCGCCAGCCCACCAACCCCCGTCCAGGAACGGGCCGCCAGCCCACCAATCCCCTTCCAGGAACGGGCCACCAGCCCACCAATCCCCTTCCAGGAACGGGCCACCAGCCCACCAATCCCCTTCCAGGAACGGGCCACCAGCCCACCAACCCCCTTCCAGGAACGGGCCACCAGCCCACCAACCCCCTTCCAGGAACGGGCCACCAGCCCACCAATCTCCTTCCAGGAACGGGCCACCAGCCCACCAATCCCCTTCCAGGAACGGGCCGCCAGCCCACCAACCCCCTTCCAGGAACGGGCCGCCAGCCCACCAACCCCCTTCCAGGAACGGGCCGGAAGAAGAAGACGAAGAAGACGACGAATCGGTGGGATCTCCCCGATTTGATAAACCATCACATATCCGTGAGAACACCGTGCCTTATTCTGGGATGGGGAGAACATTCCTAGGAATCCTTTACAAGGTGATAAACTCATTGGTCCTCCTCTTACCTGACAATGATGGCCTGACAGAAACCCTCACCCAACCGTACCCCGACAATCACCCAACCGTACCCCGACAATCACCCAACCGTACCCCAACAATCACCCAACCGTACCCCGACAATCACCCACTGCACGAGGTACAAGATGGAGCCCACAACTGGAGCCTTTCCCCTGCAGTGCCCCCTAGTGCCAGAAATACATATTTCTCTTGTTTGAGAACTGCATTGAGAAGTACGGTGTTACTTGAACTGTATTCCAGGATGTCTTCATCTGAGAGAACGTGTAATCTTTAAAAGACTTTAAAGTCTCAGAAATCTTCCATCAAAGTGAAGTTCCACCCATTTAAAAGTCAACAGCTACAAAAAAAAGGGCATCTGCTGATTAAATACTCAGACACTCACCTGTCTCAGTCCAGCGGTGCGTGCGCAGGAAGCCTCGCACCTCTCTGCAGTGCCGGCATTCTAACTGTGGGCGCCTGGCTGTGGCCACTTTACGGCCTTCATGTTCTAAGGTGTGAATGGCGGGTCTTCCATTATTTATCATTGTAAAGAACATATTCCACACTTTGCTAACCCCTCCCCATCTCCTGGCCACACCCCTCCTGAAAAGTGATCCGGTCTCCCAACCACAGTTCCAGAAAACGATACGGTCCCCTGACTGCACTCACCTTCTGAGAAGAGCCTTCTTGTTCTCCTCCAGGTTCCAGGCCATGAGGGCGTCATGCTCCTCCCTTTCCTGCTGATGTCGCTGTTCAGCCAAAGACCCGGCTTGCAGCTCATATTGTTGTTGTAACAATTCTCTCTTGAACTGCGACCTGGAGAACCAGACAAGACCGAAATCAGTGGAAGTAACCCCTCCCCCAAACACTCCAACCCCAACTATCCCCCCCCCCCCCCGACTGTCCCTGCCCCCAAACACTCCCATCCCCCGACTCTCCTCTCCCCCAAACACTCCCGACTATCCCGCCCCCCCAAACACTCCCACCCCAACCATCCCCACCCCCCAAACACTCCCCCACCCAACTATCCCTGCCCCCAAACACTCCCCCACCCGACTATCCCTGCCCCCAAACACTCCCATCCCCGACTCTCCTCTCCCCCAAACACTCCCGACTATCCCGCCCCCCAAACACTCCCACCCCAACTATCCCCACCCCGACTATCCCTGCCCCAAAACACTCCCACCCCCCGACTCTCCTCTCCCCCAAACACTCCCCCACCCCGACTATCCCCTGCCTCAAACACCCGACTACCCCGGCCCCCCAGACACTCCCCCACCCCAACTATCCCCGCCCCCAACTCTCCCCTCCCATCCCAACTATCCCCTCCCCCCCCCCCCCCCCCCAACAACTCCCACCCCGAATATCCCTGCCCTCAAACACTCCCATCCCCCCGACTCTCCTCTCCCCCAAACAATCCAGACTATCCCTACCCCGACTATCCCCGCCCCCAAACGCTCCCATCCCCCGACTCTCCTCTCCCCCAAACAGTTCCCCACCCCGACTATCCCTACCCCCAACTCTCCCCTCCCATCTCCTCCCCAAACACTCCCACCCCGACTATCCCCTCCCCCCCCAAACACCCCCACACACTGCCCCCACCCCCAACTCTACGCTCCCCCAACCTTTATCTATCAGCACTTCCTCCCTCCAAGACCTCCATCCCAAACTTACCCCACCCAACCCTTTATCTATTTACCCCTCATCCATCGCCAACTATCTTCACCCTTAACCTTCATCCATCTGCTCCTCCTTCCCCAAACACCTCCATCCATAACGATCTTCACCCCCGCCCACTCTGTGCCCCTCCTCCCACCAAGGCCTCCATCTGTAACTATCCCCACCCCCAACCTTCATAGATCACGCTTGCACGTACGCCGGTAGGAGTGGTAGGACGTACCTGAGTGCGCTCAGAAGAAGATTGTACTCTTTGTAGCGTCGTTGCACATTCAGAAGCTCCTCCATAGACACCATTGGTGGAAATTTGATACGGGAGGCCTTGGACTTGGCTGGGGGGTCTTGGCGAGACTTTCTGCCCCGACATGGGGTAATACAAGGTGTGCGGGGGAGGCGGATCAAGATGGCAGCCCGTGGAATCTGTAACATGATGTCACACGGAGAGCTCAGCGAGAGGAGAATATGGCGACTCCGGAGATCTACAGACACAAAACACTCCATGTTAGAAGAACGCACCGAACTCCACCCCCCACATGACCTGTCACCTCCTATATATTCCTAGCCTCCGCCCCCTGTAACGCCGCCTCCTATATATTCCTAGCCTCCGCCCCCTGTAATGCCGCCTCCTATATATTCCTAGCCTCCGCCCCCTGTAACGCCGCCTCCTATATATTCCTAGCCTCCGCCCCCTGTAATGCCTCCTATATATTCCTAGCCTCCGCCCCCTGCAACGCCGCCTCCTATATATTCCTAGCCTCCGCCCCCTGTAACGCCGCCTCCTATATATTCCTAGCCTCCGCCCCCTGTAATGCCTCCTATATATTCCTAGCCTCCGCCCCCTGTAATGCCTCCTATATATTCCTAGCCTCCGCCCCCTGCAACGCCGCCTCCTATATATTCCTAGCCTCCGCCCCCTGTAACGCCGCCTCCTATATATTCCTAGCCTCCGCCCCCTGTAATGCCGCCTCCTATATATTCCTAGCCTCCGCCCCCTGTAACGCCGCCTCCTATATATTCCTAGCCTCCGCCCCCTGTAATGCCTCCTATATATTCCTAGCCTCCGCCCCCTGCAACGCCGCCTCCTATATATTCCTAGCCTCCGCCCCCTGTAACGCCGCCTCCTATATATTCCTAGCCTCCGCCCCCTGTAATGCCTCCTATATATTCCTAGCCTCCGCCCCCTGTAATGCCTCCTATATATTCCTAGCCTCCGCCCCCTGCAACGCCGCCTCCTATATATTCCTAGCCTCCGCCCCCTGTAACGCCGCCTCCTATATATTCCTAGCCTCCGCCCCCTGTAATGCCTCCTATATATTCCTAGCCTCCGCCCCCTGCAACGCCGCCTCCTATATATTCCTAGCCTCCGCCCCCTGCAACGCCGCCTCCTATATATTCCTAGCCTCCGCCCCCTGCAACGCCGCCTCCTATATATTCCTAGCCTCCGCCCCCTGCAACGCCGCCTCCTATATATTCCTAGCCTCCGCCCCCTGCAACGCCGCCTCCTATATATTCCTAGCCTCCGCCCACTGGAATGTCGCCTCCTATATATTCCTAGCCTCCGCCCACTGGAACGTCGCCTCCTATATATTCCTAGCCTCCGCCCCCTCCCAGAGATAAGAACACAGAAGAGGGATATGTGCTCCATGCAGTCCGCCATATTTTTTTTTTTTTTTTTACTTTATTATCTGAGCCTGGAAGTGTAAATCTGACCACACCTCCTGGTGCCTGACCCCACCTCCTGCCACCCATCCAGGTGAAAGAAAAAAAAAATTATATCAATAAACTGGTTTTAATGGTCATACATATAGTGTGGGCGGAGCTCTGCCAGTCACAGGCTGGGTCACGGAAGGGAGGGAGTGGCCTGTCATTGTGTATACGCCCACATGTGTGACTATAGTCAGATGGGCTGCTGAGATGCGATAGGATGAACTGCTCAGCATAGAAACTCACTGAAAACTGAGCATGTGCAGAGCTGCCACCACTGCTCTACAAAATGCCCAACTGGGGATATGGACAGGAGGGGGACATGAGGATCAGCAGGAGCAACCAGAAAAAGAATCTTGGGCCGGAGCACCTCTCTCCCCCAACTACGAATACACTCAGAACATCTCCGCCAGACTGACATCTATTAAGAATGAGGAAGCCGAATCCGGGACATGAAGGGAGCCGCTCCTCGCTCCACCCTTCCCGGAAGAAATTCTAAGGGGAAAATGATGTCCCCTCTTTGTGCTCAACGAAGGCAAGGTCTTCCACACCTCTGGAAATTCTTCCTTCTACTGAGGGGTCCATAACTCAACATCCTCGTCCCTCAGGATTTCCCCATCAGGATCCAGACACTCCATTCCCATAAACCTGGAGTTCTGGCCTTGGACCAAGAACCAACCCAACAAAGAAGGTAGGAGAGGAGCGTCCCCTGAAAAAGAAGGTCCGGCCTGACCGGCAGAGGCCAAGGTGGGAGGAGGAGAAGGAGGAGGAGAAAGGAGGAGGAGGAGAAAGAGGAGAAAGAGAAGGAGGAGGAGAAGAAAGAGGAGGAGGAGGAGAAAGAGGAGGAGGAGGAGAAAGAGGAGGAGAAAGGAGGAGAAAGAGGAGGAGAAAGGAGGAGAAAGAGGAGGAGAAAGGAGGAGGAGAAAGGAGGAGAAAGAGGAGGAGAAAGAGGAGGAGGATGGATTTAGCTTCTGCAAGACTGGAATCTGAGAGGAAAGAAGGAAATCCCATTCTTCGGACCAATGTTAATTTTAGATTTAGTTTTATAGTCCTAGTCTTGACTAAAATCCCAAATTTTTAGTTTTAGGCGTATTTTAGTCATCTGAATTGATTTGGTCATATTTTAGTTGTCTAAAATGGTATTAAATTTAGTCGACGAAACTTCTTCCCAATCAATGAAAAATGAACATGTCTTGGGACACGGCTCCAGATGTCTCCAGACTCTCCCTCCTTTGTTCCAGACATGTCCGACTTTCCTGGTGGCCTCCATGGATGGCTTCCCTCACCGATGGGCTACCCAAAGGCCATGCTTCCGGGGGGGGCCACATGGCCAAAGGCAAGGCTTCCGGGGGGGTGGGGGGGGGCCCCCCATTTTCTCACATATAATTCCGGCACACGCGTGTTATCACCGTATAAGATCAGATGATATACACGGGTTTATTTTTAGGTTTCTCCACACATTTCTGGTTTATTATAAACGGCATCATTTATTTTCAAGAAGTTCCTCATCATCATCATCATCACATTGTTTACAGTGAAGAGCTTTGCTTTGAACACATTGAATGTTGTGTGAATATGGACACAATGTCACTAATCATCACTATATTCATAGCATTCCATAGACAACACACAATCGGGGAGAAGAGAACACGGCCTCCCATCTCTGTAGTCAACATTAAGGGCACGGCAAATCAACAGCGTCCTGCCTGAGCCGCGGGGCAATAAGTCCGAGTGACGGGGAACGGGGCAATAAGTCCGAGTGACGGGGAACGGGGCAATAAGTCCGAGTGACGGGGAACGGGGCAATAAGTCCGAGTGACGGGGAACGGGGCAATAAGTCCGAGTGACGGGGAATGGAGTCGGGGGACCTCCTTCTCGGGTAGCCCATCGGGGAGGGAAGACATCCATGGAGGCCACCAGGAAAGTCAGACATGGAAGGTGGAGACGTCATGCCGTGTCCCCAGCCACCTTCATTTCATTGAAGGAAAACGTTTTGGTGACTAAAATAACACTAATAGGCCAAGTAAAAATACAACTAAAACTATTCAGATGACTAAAAATACACCTAAAAGCTAAAATTGCCTTTTAGTCAAACCTACCACTAAAAACTAAATCCAAAACGAACATAGTGACATGAAAAAGGGCACAAGTCCATCCAGTCCAACCCGTGTGCGATTACAGGTCAGTATTACATTGTATATCATGCATGTTGTGTGATTATATGTCAGTGTTACATTGTATATCATGCATGTTGTGTGATTATATGTCAGTGTTACATTGTATATCATGCATGTTGTGTGATTATATGTCAGTGTTACATTGTATATCATGTATGTTGTGTGATTATATGTCAGTGTTACATTGTATATCATGTATGTTGTGTGATTATATGTCAGTATTACATTGTATATCCCTGTATGTTGTGTGATTATATGTCAGTGTTACATTGTATATCATGTATGTTGTGTGATTATATGTCAGTGTTACATTGTATATCATGTATGTTGTGTGATTATATGTCAGTGTTACATTGTATATCATGTATGTTGTGTGATTATATGTCAGTGTTACATTGTATATCATGTATGTTGCAGTCGGTCAGGTGATTATCTAATATTTCTTGAAACGATTGATGCCCCCCGCTGAGACCACCCGCCTGTGGAAGGGAATTCCACATCCTTGCCACTCTTACAGTAAAGAACCCTCTACATCAGTGATGGTGAACCTCGGCACCCCAGATGTTTTACAACTACATTTCCCATGATGCTCAACTGCTCTATGCAGTTTAAGGTTAACCTCTTTTCTTCTGGGGGGGCGGAGCTAGCAGCCGGCATGTGAGCAGCACCGAGTCAGAGCTCCGTACAGGACAACAGATCCTTCGGCCATCCTGGGTGTCACTGACACTGATCCTGCTCCACACAGCCTCCGGTACACTACCGTGACCCGGCGGAACACCGCGGTGAAATTACGGGGCGCACACCTCTGGAATCTCCTGCGGAGCGCCTCTCTGTTTGCGGCGGCCATGAGGCGGACGAACAAGGCCCGAGTAACACGCAGCAGAGCGGCGCTGGGAAATCCTCCTCACATCCTGACAAGGTGAACCCGCTGCCCCCTAGAGCTGAGGGACCACGCAGGGGTTCCTCCAAAGACAGGCTACCAAGGGAAGAACTAGACGGTATGGCCCATACAGAGGGGGAGGGTGAACCCTCCTTGAAGCAGATTATGGAGGCTATATGCACATGTCAGGCCGCTCGAACTGAACATATAGATGGCATAAGAGCTGAAATGTCTTTCCTAAAGAATGATGTGCAGAACATTAGAAAAAAGGGCCACCGAAGCTGAACGGCGAATTAGTGACCTGGAAGATGTAGTGCGCCCGCTGGAACAGAAGGTGCAGGATGTTCAATACGAAGTGACTGCTCATACTGATCAGCTGGAGGACATGGAGGACCGCCAGAGGAGGAATAATGAAAAGGCTGAGGGCAAACAACCTGAGCACTTTCTTCAGCTATGGCTTAAGGATAATATGGTGGAAACCACCTTTTCGTGCCCGTTTGCCATAGAGAGGGCTCATAGGGTGCCATCAACCCCCCCCCCTCCCCCCCTGTGCCCATCCACGCCCAATGATAGCCCGTATCCTGCACTTTAGAGACCGTGAAAGCGTCCTGCATCCTGCGCGCACAATGGAAATCTGCAATACAACGGAAACAGAATCTCTATATATCCTGACTTCTCTGCGGCCACAGAAGCAAAGAGCCAGCTTTGTGCATGTTAAGAAGAGGCTCAGAGATCTACAAGTGGCCTATAGCATGCTCTACCCGGCGACGCTGAGAGTGGTGCAGGGGGGTAAAGTGTCCTTCATTAACTCCCCTACTGAAGCATCACGATGGCTGGATGTTAGGGGGCGCCCGCACCCGGAAGCTGATTGCAAAGTCTACATTCTTTGACCAAACCTGCAGCAGCGCGACATCTATTCCTGAGATGAGCCAGGAGGCTGAAGATCATTTCCCTCGATTATAAAGTAACGAGTCCTTTGTGGGTCCATCTGATATCCAGACCAACCGCCTCCACCGCTCCTCCAAGATAAGTTGGGGTATGTGTTTTTTTTTCCCCCCCCCCCTATATTTTTCCCCCCATTTGGATTTTTTATTTTTTTTGCTTCTCTTGTCCGACCTTTTTATAAAAAAACCTTTTTTTTGGGATAGTAATGGTCGCCTTCCTGACTGTGCCCTGAACTATACTACCCTAGGATCTGTTCCCTTTGTGGGGTTCTCCTGGTAGGGGACAGCAGGCGAAGACAGAGGAACTTTCACCCTGAACAGAAGGGGGAACATTCTCTTGTTACCCCTCCCCCCTCCTTTTTTTCTCCCACATCTCGGGAGCCTCCCCCCCCCCTCCCTTTTTTTTTGGATGTTTTGTGTTCTATTTAATTAAATACGACCTATGACCCCCTGAGGTCGATATAGCTATGGTTATAGGGTAGAGGCGCACGACATGTTTGGGCCGTGCGCAGGGCGGGGAAAGGGGGCCGTGTAGTTCTGTTGTCTCTCTGTTTGTATCCCCTCAGGTTGGAAAAGCTGGCTGAGACCTGGATAGGTAATGTTGTCCCAAGGCTACATTATAACTCTCTTATACATAATACGTGAGATAAGTATATTATGGAATGTCCGTGGTATGAACTCAAAGGTGAAACGCTCCCTCGTCTTTGATTTTATACGATGCTATAAACCACACATAATCCTTCTTCAGGAAACATCTCCGGGGTTCCAAGGTTATGGCTCTAAAAAAAGCCAACATTATGAGAGTCATACATGCTGAATATTCCACGTTCTCCCCGGGGGTGGATATATTACTTACAAAAAATAAAAAAAGCAGCGGCTCATTTTGTGCAGGTTAAATCAGACAGCAATGGCAGATCTGCTATATTGGTCTGTCAATTGTTTAGTGAGAGTGTGAGTGTGAGTGTGAGTGTGAGTGTGAGTGTGAGTGTGAGTGTGAGTGTGAGTGTGAGTGTGAGTGTGAGTGTGTGAGTGTGAGTGTGAGTGTGAGTGTGAGTGTGTGAGTGTGAGTGTGTGTGTGTGTGTGTGTGTGTGTGTGTGTGAGTGTGAGTGTGAGTGTGTGTGTGTGTGTGTGTCACCGCCATTCTCCTTCCAAATATGGGACAGTATTCTCCATGAAGCTGTACTGATAGCACAGGGCCCACTGCTGCTGATGGGAGATTTGAATGTGGTGTCGGATGGGGTTCTGGACAGGCACGGGTGTGCATCTGGCTCACGTCATACCCTGGCATCATGGCTGGACAGATTTGCTCTCACGGACGTGTGGCGCTACAAAAACCCGGGGGGGTCAGTGCATACTCGTGCCACTCGGAGACCCATAAGACATTGGCTAGAATTGACATGCTCTTATACTCAATGGATGGTCTCCCCATTATCTCCGGGGTTAGGTACCTTCCAGGGCACTGTCGGACCACTCGCCTTTGGAGGTCACATTGGACCTAAATATCCCAACTGGGAGAAGACAATGGCGACTGCAAACACAGTGGCTGCAGGAGGAACATGTGGGAGGCTATGGGGGACTATTGGAGGAGAATGGTGCTGTGACCACGGTACACACACTGGGAGGCTATGGGGGACTATTGGAGGAGAATGGTGCTGTGACCACGGTACACACACTGGGAGGCTATGGGGGACTATTGGAGGAGAATGGTGCTGTGACCACGGTACACACAATGGGAGGCTATGGGGCACTATTGGAGGGGGAATGGTGCTGTGACCACGGTACACACAATGGAGGAGAATGGTGCTGTGATCACGGTACACACAATGGGAGGCTATGGGGGACTATTGGAGGAGAATGGTGCTGTGACCACGGTACACACAATGGGAGGCTATGGGGGACTATTGGGGGGAGAATGGTGCTGTGACCACGGTACACACAATGGGAGGCTATGGGGCACTATTGGAGGGGGAATGGTGCTGTGACCACGGTACACACAGTGGGAGGCTATGGGGCACTATTGGAGGGGGAATGGTGCTGTGACCACGGTACACACAATGGGAGGCTATGGGGCACTATTGGAGGGGGAATGGTGCTGTGACCACGGTACACACAATGGGAGGCTATGGGGCACTATTGGAGGGGGAATGGTGCTGTGACCACGGTACACACAATGGGAGGCTATGGGGCACTATTGGAGGGGGAATGGTGCTGTGACCACGGTACACACAATGGGAGGCTATGGGGCACTATTGGAGGGGGAATGGTGCTGTGACCACGGTACACACAATGGGAGGAGAATGGTGCTGTGACCACGGTACACACAATGGGAGGAGAATGGTGCTGTGACCACGGTACACACAATGGGAGGAGAATGGTGCTGTGACCACGGTACACACAATGGGAGGAGAATGGTGCTGTGACCACGGTACACACAGTGGGAGGAGAATGGTGCTGTGACCACGGTACACACAGTGGGAGGAGAATGGTGCTGTGACCACGGTACACACAGTGGGAGGAGAATGGTGCTGTGACCACGGTACACACAGTGGGAGGAGAATGGTGCTGTGACCACGGTACACACAGTGGGAGGAGAATGGTGCTGTGACCACGGTACACACAATGGGAGGAGAATGGTGCTGTGACCACGGTACACACAGTGGGAGGAGAATGGTGCTGTGACCACGGTACACACAGTGGGAGGAGAATGGTGCTGTGACCACGGTACACACAGTGGGAGGAGAATGGTGCTGTGACCACGGTACACACAGTGGGAGGAGAATGGTGCTGTGACCACGGTACACACAGTGGGAGGAGAATGGTGCTGTGACCACGGTACACACAGTGGGAGGAGAATGGTGCTGTGACCACGGTACACACAATGGGAGGAGAATGGTGCTGTGACCACGGTACACACAGTGGGAGGAGAATGGTGCTGTGACCACGGTACACACAGTGGGAGGAGAATGGTGCTGTGACCACGGTACACACAGTGGGAGGAGAATGGTGCTGTGACCACGGTACACACAGTGGGAGGAGAATGGTGCTGTGACCACGGTACACACAATGGGAGGAGAATGGTGCTGTGACCACGGTACACACAGTGGGAGGAGAATGGTGCTGTGACCACGGTACACACAGTGGGAGGAGAATGGTGCTGTGACCACGGTACACACAGTGGGAGGAGAATGGTGCTGTGACCACGGTACACACAGTGGGAGGAGAATGGTGCTGTGACCACGGTACACACAGTGGGAGGAGAATGGTGCTGTGACCACGGTACACACAATGGGAGGCCTTTAACGCTACCATGAGAGTTATTTTTGCTAAAGAGATGAAGGACTTTGCAAAGGCCCGGGACTGTGAGGTGAAACGGCTGGAATGTGACATTACTCTTGCAGAACAAACATACATACAGGACCCATCCCCGACACTAATAAAGCATGGCAGGACCCGACGAGACGGTTTAGATTGCTTTGGACGGACCGGACCACAAAAGAAACAGCTCCGGCAATCCCGCTCCATTTTTGAATTTGGGGACAAGGGTGGCCGCTTGCAAGCCTTTTTTGGCGAGACCTTTATACGCCCCAACATCTGTATTAAGTCTCAGACGCCCAGCGGGCGACCTAGTGATCCTGAACACTTTTTTTTTTTTTTTTTTTTTTTTTTTTTTAAACAAAACGAGTTTATTGGTAAATGGTACAGTATACAAGAAAAAGAAGAGTTACAGGTGTTGGTACATTTTATAGCCAATGGTAATAACAGTTAAAAGTAGCTCCATCACATCGAGAAACCCAGGGCAGATCTATAAAAATAGCGTTAAATATATATGTGTAAGCACCGTAGCAGTGTTGCAAAGTATATAGAGTAGCAGGACAGGGAGCCCGGTAACGCCTGAAAACAGATCCCTCACAGGGCACACCCATGGAAGTCTCGACTCACCAGCTAGTTTCCACAAGTATCGGGGTCATTAAGCCAAGGATCCCAAACCTTATTAAACTTGCCAGGGCACCCCCTGTGTGCATATATGACTTTCTTTATTGGCAAGGTAGAATTGACCTCAGTCATCCAAGCCCTGAGTGTCGGGGTTTCGGGCCGCATCCACAGCCGGGCAATTGATTTCCTAGCACTGAACAATGTTTCCTGGATGAAAACAGCCTTCGAGGGTTCCATCGGGGCTCCTAGCTCGAGGCCCAATAAACAAGTTTTAGGGTCCACCTGGAGGGGGGAGCCCATGTGGTCATGTAGGAAATGAACTACCTGCAACCAGAAGGCCTGAATGTCTGGACAGGACCACATTAAATTGTAGAAGGAGCATGGAGACTCCCACAGCGCGGGCACCCCGGCTCCAGGGAGGGTTTATATCTACGAATCCTGGCAGGTGTAAGATAAGACTTATGTAGGATGTATAATTGAGTCAGCCTGTCAGTCACCCTAGGGGAGACTTGTTTAACCACATCTAAAATCTCCTCCCACTCCTCCCCCTCAATCGGGCCTACATCCTCCTCCCACCTAAACCTTGCTACCTCTGTGAGACCGGCCACAGCACGTCTTCTAAGGGAGTCATAAAGTGTCGAGATTAGCTTCGTGGGTTCCTCTCCAACTATAGTACCCACTACTGACAGTTCCTGTGGATTAGGGAACCCCTCCCCAAATTGAGCCCGAAGGGCGTGGGACAACTGCGCAAAGCGAAATATTCATATATGGGGGGAGCTCGAACTCCCTCTGTAGCGCCCGGAAACCGCGTACTCCCAGCGGGGTGATGACCTGATACAAGTACACCACCCTCTGGAGGCCCAGAGACCCGCGCCCGGCAGCCCCCGAAGCTCCCCCAACTGGGAGTTGTGCCACAGGGGTGTATGGGAGTGCACCCAATCTGCGCCCAACATCCTCTGTGCAATGCCCCATATCCGCTTGTGCTGGGTCAGTAGAGGGGCACATCCCCTCATTCCCCTGCTGGACTCCCTTCCCCTAAATAAAACCTGGAGGGGGGAATGGGCATAGCTATGAGACTTCCCACACAGCAATGTCTGGTACCTGGAAGCATCCATCTTGTGTAGGTGAAAGAAGTGGGAGAGCTGGGCGGCTACGTAATAGGCGTGAAAGTCTGGGAGTGCAGCACCCCTCATATTGGTAGGATTCTTGAGTGTATTCCAAGCCAACTTGTGCCTACCGGAGCCCCAGACAAACGAGTTAAGAATAGTGTCTATAGTTTTAAAATATTTAGGGGGATGAAAGTAGAAGCCTGCCAGAATTTATAGAGGAACTTGGGGAGAAGAATCATTTTGATTAAGTTTATCCTTCCCATGACACCGAGGGGGAGCCTGGTCCATGATTGAGTTTTAGATTTCAAGTAAGAGATCAGGGGTTCGATGTTAAGGGCTATATAATCGGAGGGGTCCCTGGTTATCTGGATCCCCAGATACTGAATGGAGGCCACCCTGCACAACGGAAGGGACGCCGCATCCCGCTCCGGTGGAGAGAGGTCAATGGGGAGAATAAGTGATTTTGCCCAGTTAATGGTAAGGCCCGAGTGTTTACAAAATCCTCGATAATACTAAGAGCCGCTCTCAGGGAGGGTCCCTCATCCCCCAAGATACAGAAGCATATCATCTGCGTACATGCTGACCGTTTCCGTGATGGACCCCGCTCTAAGGCCCTCAATATGCGTGCTGGACCTAAGGGAAATAGCTAGCGGTTCCACCGCCAGGGCGTACAGAAGCGGGGATAGGGGGCACCCCTGCCTGGTCCCCCTCCCCAGGGGAAAGGGCCCCGACAGGCAACCGTTGACCACCACACACGCCTCCGGAAAGAAATATAATAACTGGACCCACTTCAAAAATTTGGCCCGAACCCGAATCGTCGAAGGCACTCCCATAAATATCCCCACTCCACCGAATCAAATGCCTTGGCCGCGTCTAACGCCACCACGGCCCTAGCGCCGCCATTGTCATGAGAGGCTTGCAGGTTCATGTGGAGTCTACGGATGTTCATCGCCGTGTTTTTACCGGGCATGAAGCCTCTTTGGTCTGGGTGGATAAGGGATAAAATATGGGGGCATAACCGGGACGCCAGGATCTTGGCCAAAATTTTCATGTCTACCTGCAACAGTGAGATCGGGCGATATGAGTCAGGGCGGATCTTTACCCGGCTTTGGGATGACTATAATCGTCGCTTGACGTAGAGTATCGGGGAGGGAATTGGACTCAAAAAAGGTAAGTATACAAATTTAGTAACTCAGGGGCCAGAACTTCAGAGTATGTTGCGTAGAAATCTAACGGTAGACCGTCACGTCCCGGGGCCTTGGCCGTCGCCAGGGACGACAACGCCGATGTCACCTCCTCCAGCGAGATCGGAGCTTCCAGATCAGTGATCTGGGCCACTGACAGCTGAGGGAAGAGAACATCCCGAAGAAAAGTCTGGGTCTCCCGAGGTGTGACCTCCACACGAGATGCGTAGAGGTCAGCATAATAAGACCAGAACATCTCGGCGACAACCCCCGGTTCAGAGACAAGAGCTCCGCTCTCATCCACCAGAGATACCACTACCGGCGGCCTCGTATCCTGATGGGCGAGGTACGCCAGAAGCTTACCCGCTCGCTCACCCTGCTCAAAAATCCGCTGTCGCGTAAAAAAATGTTTGCGCTTGGCCCGTTCAAAATGTAGCTGATCTAAAACACGAGTTTGGAGCTTAAGGGCCGAGGCACTCGCCTCGCTGGGGTGCAACGTAAACTCCCGGGTGACAACCTCCAACTGCTCCTCCGCCTGACTGATTAACTTATTAGAGGAACATTTCAATCTATTGATCCGCCTTATCAGAAAGGACCGTGCATGAAGTTTGAATGCCTCCCAGACATCTCCCCCCGCTGCCGTCCCCCGGTTAATAGCAAACAAGTGACTCCACTCCTCAGATAGGTCATCCTGCTCCCCCAGCGCCTTCAGCCAAAAGGCATTCAGGCGCCAGACTCTAGGTCCTGTCTGCTGTGTCAGCGACAGGGTGGCCCAACAGGGAGCATGATCCGATAAGGATCTTGCATGGAACCCCACATCAACTAACTGTGGGATAAGGACGTTGGATGTCAAAATATAATCTATGCGAGACATAGTGGAGTGCGTGGCCGAGAAGCAGGGAATATGCCAGGGTCGTAGGGTACCTATGTCGCCAGACATCCGTCAGCGCAAACTCTCAAAGGGTGCGACTCAGCCTAGACCCCACCTGGGCCGCGGGGGCGGAGCCACCCTGCAGCCTGTCCATGTTCGGGTTAAGAGCCAAGTTAAAGTCCCCAAGCCATATGGCAGGGGTATCAGGGTATTGGGCCATATAGGACAGTCCCTCAGACACAACGTTAGCAGAGTATGGGGGTGGTATGTATATTGCCATGAGTAGATATCTCCTGCCCTGGATAGTGCAATGTATAAAGACAAATCGGCCCTGGGGATCAGTCCATAAGTCCAGCAGATGAAAGTGTAACGCCTTAGCTATCAACAGGGATACTCCTCGAGAATAGGGAGTGTGAGTTGCGTGGTATGCCCAGCCAACCCATGGCCTCTTCTGAGTGCCAGCTGGAGCCGGCCTGTGACGTGAGTTTCTACCAGTACTATAACATCTGCTCTGTAGGATTTAAGGCATGTAAAAACGGCCGTACGCTTAAGCTTGTCCCTAATACCTCGGACGTTCCATGTTAGGAATTTAACCGGAGCCATATTATTTTATCGTTCAGGTTATACATCTGGCTGGGCGGACCGATCCCCAGTGCGGAATCCATCACATCCCTCCCAACCCCCATCCACCAACCAAACACCCAATACTGGAGCACATTCCTTGTACCATAAACTCAGAAAGTAACAAAAAAAAAAAATCAACACAAACCTGGATCCCCACCCCACCCAGCTCTCAGTCCCTCCAACTGAACCGGAGCATAAGACCCTAACTTGCCAAAGTTTCGCCCGTGTCCCCTGTAGCAAGTGCAGCCAGCAGATCCTCCCCCGCTGCCCGGATTACACGTGGCCACAGGGAGACAAACCGGGCGTTTAACTATATAGGAGGCGGTCACTCGCTGCATAAGGCTCATAGAGTAGCCCAGCGGGCCAAGCCGTGAAGGGTCGCGGCCCCGCCCCCGGTATTAGTAAAAAGGGTATTTTAAACAGCACTACATAATTAAAAGGCATGACAATAAGAAAGATAACAGTAGAAAAGGAGGAGAGGAGAGATACATAGACAGGGCTAAAAAGTAGAAGAGGAGAAGAAAAGCACATGTTACGGCAAGGTATACTAATGTTATATGGTCAGCCATGTAAAAGCAGGTAGACACACTGCAAAAAGTTTCAGGCTCCCTCCACAGAGAGGAGAACGCGGTCAGGCTCAAGCTCAGTATGTCCCATGGGAACAGTCTCAGTTCAGCAATTGCTCGGTTGAGGCCTGGTGGATGTAATAGGGGCATGGGCAGCTCTGCACGTAGCACAGAATGCCAACAGTCATCGACAGTGCGGAGCACAGCAAGAGGTAGGATAGTCTAGTCACTTACAGGTAAGAGCCAGTGTCCAGCGGTATGTAATCAAACAGGGGAGGCAAATCCCAGGAACAGTAGCTCATAACTGGCAGGACGGTCCCGCTCGCTACGCCCGGTGATTTCTTTCCGCCTCTCTTCTGTCCAGCCATTCCATCACTTGCGCCGGGTCATCAAAGAAATGCGCTCGGTCTTCACCCAGGACCCGCAGCCTCGCCGGGTACATCATGGCGTATTTGAGGTGGCCAACCCGCAGCGCTTCTTAACCTCCGTGAAGCGGGCCCGCTGCTTCTGAACTTCCGCAGAGAAATCTGGAAAGGCCATATGACCTGCCTGATACGGAATGTTGCCCTTCTCCCTGCTCAAGCGCAAAACGGTATCCCTGTCCCGAAAATTGAGCAATTTGGCGATAAATGTGCAGGGCGGTGCGCCTTCCGGTGGGCGCCGCGCTGGCATGCGATGCGCCCGCTCTACAATAAAGGTGGTGGAGAATGCTTCCCGTCCATAGGTTTTAGTCAGAAGATTCTCAAGAAAGGTAGGTGGATCGGAGCCCTCCGCACCCTCCGGTAGGCCAATAAAGCGGAGGTTCGACCTGCGTGATCTGTTTTCAAGGTCGTCTTGCTTCTGGGCAAGAAGAGGGAGTTGGCGCCTCACCTCCTCATGTGAGTGTTGGAGCGGATGCAGCTCATCCTCCACTCGGCCAAGCCTGTCCTCAGTCTCCTTCACGCGGTCTCTAAGTTTAGACATGTCCTGTCTTATAAGAGAGATGTCGACCCTGATCTCCTCAATTTTGGTGGTAAGGGAGGACTGGCAGGTGGAAATAGCCTCCAGCACCTTGTCCGTGTCATTCGCCGCTGGATGAGCTGTGGAAGGCGCGGAGGCGCCATCTTGAGCTGACTCCTTATCCTGCCTGCGGAACTTTTCCAGGGAGGCCGTCGCCGAGCCGTGTTTCTTGTAGGGGACATGTCGGGAAGAATACCACAGGGTCCTCATCCACCGATTTCCCTCAGTCATAGGCTGTCGCCGAAGCACAGGATAGCCGTTCAGGATAAACCGAGAGCGGAGCTCAACTCACTTGCGACTTACTCCATCGCCGTCCAGGCCACGCCCCCGTTTTTTTGAATTTTTACTGCGACGTTTATCAATCCCACTCCAACTGTACAGACCGAGACTCATTTGGAGGATATTGATCTCCCCACTGCTGCCCCTAGAGGACAGGGCTATTTTAGAGCATTCCATCACCTCTGAAGAAAATCGCTGCTGCCATCTCCTCCTTCGGAGCGGGGAAGTCACCTGGACTGGACGGTTTCCCCCGCGGAATGGAATCAGCTCCACACGGAGAGTTTAGTCCCTCGCCTTCTAAAGGGGTTTGTGGCTGAAGAAAGACAGAGAGAGGGGGGGGGGGGGGGGGGATCTGTCCGGAATCCACGTGCGAAGCTTCGATCGTTCCGATTCCAAAGCCCGGGAAGGACCCACGAGAATGTGAATTGTATTGACCGATCGCTTTGATCAATACGGACGCCAAAATACTGGCCGGTAGATTGCAATCGGTGATTCTCAAACTGATGAACTCCGATCAAAACGCGTTTTGTAATTCCAGGCCGCTGCACTCCATGTGAATGTGCAAATCTCCCGTGCCAATATCGGTAGCCGAGCGATCGCCTCACTCCATACAAAGGCATTCGATCCAGAACGAGAGGAAATACACGTTCTCCCTACTGGATAAAAACGGGTTTTGGGCCGAGGTTTGTGGAATTGTTTTAGATTACTATATAATGACCCCGGGCATGTATCAGAGTGAACATTTCCAAACTCTTTCCGGATTGGGAGGGGGACACGGCAGGGATGTGCCCTATCCCCCCTCTCCTTTTGCTCTGGCTATAGAGCCCCCCCAGCAGCCAAACTTAGGACTCGGGGCGACATTATGAGACTTTTGGTTGGGGGATCTGGGAGGAACGCGTTTCGTTATACGCAGACAATATGCTGCTTTATCTGGGGGGACCCTACAATCGCTACCAATGCATTTCGGGGTGATCGAGGAATTCTGAGACTTTTTCAGGGGGTTTTGGATTAATTGGGCCAAAATCTACGGCATTTCCCCTGGACCCGCAGCCAGGTTTAGTGCCCCCCCTCCTCCTCGATGCCCTCTGACAGTCACAACCCAAAATTTAAAGTGGTTGTATACTCAGTTTTTTAACTTTTACCTACAGGAAAGCCTATAATAAGACTTACCTGTAGGTAAAAAAATATCTCCTAAACCTGTACGGTTTAAAGATATTCCCCCTCGGTATGCGCCACTGACTGCAGCGGCGCATGCGCACGAGGGGATTCCCGGCCTGAAAATCCGACAGTGGCCGACCGGCCGGAATGAAATCTAACGCGCGCATGCGCAGGAGTGACGATATCGCGGCTCCGGCCACTCACAGCACCGGAGCCGCGATACCCTCGAAGAAACGCAGAGGGAGCATGTCAGCGCCCTCGGCGTGGATCAGGCCAGCTGTCGGGGGCCTCGTTTTAAGGTAAGTATTTCATAATGAGCTAGTATGAGGTGCATACTAGCTCATTATGCCTTTTCCTTTGCAGGTTGTTTAAAAAAAAAATAAAAAAAAAATATAATAATAATTTGCGGGTTTACTACCCGCTTTAAGGCCCGGTTCACACCGCTGCGGGGGAGATCCGGATGTGATTCGCACAGCAAATCACATCCGATCTCCGTAGCGATGCGAGTTCAGCCATACAGATAGTATACAGATAGTATGGCTGAATTCGCAGCGCTCCCACAGCAAACTCGCAACGGGACCCTTTTTTTGGGTCCGCAACAGAATCGGATCGCATGGGCGTTCCACCATGCGATCCGATTCCTGTGCGAGTCGGCATCGCACTGCGATATGCGGACGGATCTGGGGGTGTCATTAACATAACATTGACACTCCCAGCCGTCCGCATAGGGCAGTGTGAACTGCCGGCGGGAGGTGTGCGACGCGGGTAAACGCCGCGGATTCGCGGCGTTCCCGCATCGCTATAGTGTGAACCCGGCCTAAAGCGGAGGTCCACCCTAAAGTGGACCTTCCACTCATTGGAATCCTCCCCCTTCTGGCGCCACAATTGGCACCTTTCAGGGGGGAATGGGGGTGCAGGTACCTGTACATATACAGGTATCTGCACCCACTTCCGGGATAGCTCTCTGCAGAAGGGGCGGAGATCTATGCCCCTTTCCGAAAGTCCCCCGCTGCCTGCTGGGAAACACACGGGTCCCAGAGACAGCGGGGACCGTCCTTATTGCGCAGCCGCGACTCACGCATGCGCAGTAGGGAACCGGGAAATGAAGCCGAAAGGCTCCACTTCCTGATTCCCATACCCAAGATGGCGGCGGCAGCACCCGAGAGACGATCGAGAGATCGGCTTCGGGTGCCGACATCGCGGGCGCGCTGGACAGGCAAGTGTCACTATTTTAAAAGTCAGCAGCTGCAGTATTTGTAGCTGCTGGCTTTTAAAAAGAAAAAAAACGCGGAGTCCCTCTTTAAATACCTGGGGATACACGTTGACTTGCCTGTCGAGTCATTCACGGAGGTGAATCTCTGGCCGGGAATTAGAGAGACTTTAGGGACAGAATACAAACATGAGGAACTCCTGGCTCCCTTCATCAGGAAGAGCCGACTTGTTTAACCACCTCTCCCGGCCAAAATTCTGACATTTCTCTCCTACATGTAAAATTCATCATTTTTATTTTTTTTCTAGAAAATTACATAGAACCCCCCAATCATTATATTATGTTTTTTTTTTTTAGCAAAGACCCTGGAGAATACAATGGTGGTCGATGCAACTTTTTATCTCGCACGGTATTTGCGCAGCAATTTTTCGAACACGATTAAAAAAAAAAAAAAAAAAAAAAAAAAACACAGTTTCATGCTTAAAAAAAACAAACAAAACAAAAACAGTAAAATTAGCCCAATTTTTTTTTTTGCATAATGTGAAAGAGGAAGATACGCCGAGTAAATAGACACCCAACATGTCACGCTTCAAAATTGCACACGCTCGTGGAATGGCGCCAAATTTTGGTATTAAAAATCCTCATAGGCGAGCTTTAAATTTTTTTTTTTTACTGGTTATATGTTTTGAGTTACAGAGGAGGTCTAGAGCTAGAATTATCGCTCTCACTCTAACGTTCGCAGCCTCACATGTCTGGTTTGAACACCGTTTTCATATGTGGGCGGCACTTACGTATGCGAGCACACGGGGGACAGGGGCGCTTTTACATTTATTTTTTTTATTGTTAATTTTAATTTTTTTAGTTTGACACCAAAAAAAAATAAATAATAATTGATGACTTTTATTACTATTACAAGGAATGTAAACATCCCTTGTTAATAGGAATATGGCATGACAGGTCCTCTTTACAGTGAGATATTGTGGGGGGTCATAAGACCCGCATCTCACCTCTAGGCTAAAGAGTAAAATAAAAAATTAATAAAAACAAACACCAACACACACACACACACACACACGATCCTGGCTTCCTGCCGAATAGGCGCCGTTAATTTGAATACTGAGGCCGGGCGTGACATCATAACATCGCGACCGGCGTCCGAACGATCATAGATGACTCCGAGGACGATCTGGTCCGCGGAATCTCTATGGTAACTGGCGGGGGCCGGCGGGATCCTGTGACCGACTCAATGATGGAAGCGGTGAGTCGGTAGAAGCACCGGAGGGCGGGGCGTCACCTCCCGCCACCCGTAAGAACGATCAAGCGGCGGAACAGCCGCTATCGTTCTTATGGCGCAGGGAATCGCCGGCTGAAAACGCCGATATCTGAATGATGTCTGTGGCCTCGGGCATCATTCAGATATAACCCTCGGAAGCCCATGACGTCACATGACATAGGTTGGGCGCCAAGCGGTTAAAAATGATTTATCTCCAGAAATTCTATACATACTCTCCAACGCCCCGCGCTTTATCCCCAAGAAGACTTTCAGATTATATTGACTCCTCGCTGACCTCCTTTCTGGGGGGGGGTCAAGGCAGCCCGAGTATCATTGACCATTCTGCAAACTACCGGTGGGGGGAGGGGGTCTGGCAATCCCGAATCTTCGCATGTACTACTTGGCGTCACAGTTAGTTCAGGCTCATTGGTGTATGTTTCCACAGGCGAGGCAGCTGCGGCCTCCTCTGAACAACGCAGCGGCGGCAGTGGAGGCAGCTGCGGCCTCCTCTGAACAACGCAGCGGCCGGCAGTGGAGGAAGCTGCGGCCTCCTCTGAACAACGCAGCGGCGGCAGCTGTGGCCTCCTCTGAACAACGCAGCGGCGGCAGTGGAGGAAGCTGCGGCCTCCTCTGAACAACGCAGCGGCGGCAGTGGAGGAAGCTGCGGCCTCCTCTGACAACGCAGCGGCGGCAGTGGAGGAAGCTGCGGCCTCCTCTGAACAACGCAGCGGCGGCAGCTGCGGCCTCCTCTGAACAACGCAGCGGCGGCAGTGGAGGAAGCTGAGGCCTCCTCTGAACAACGCAGCGGCGGCAGTGGAGGAAGCTGCGGCCTCTCTGAACAACGCAGCGGCGGCAGTGAGGAAGCTGCGGCCTCCTCTGAACAACGCAGCGGCGGCAGTGGAGGAAGCTGCGGCCTCCTCTGAACAACGCAGCGGCGGCAGTGGAGGCAGCGCGCGGCCTCCTCTGAACAACGCAGCGGCGGCAGTGGAGGCAGCGCGGCCTCCTCTGAACAACGCAGCGGCGGCAGCGGCGGCAGAGGAGGCCTCCTCTGAACAACGCAGCGGCGGCAGTGGAGGCCTCCTCTGAACAACGCAGCGGCGGCAGTGGAGGGCCTCCTCTGACACGCAGCGCGGCAGTGGAGGCCTCCCTCTGAACAACGCAGCGGCGGCAGTGGAGGCCTCCTCTGAACAACGCAGCGGCGGCAGTGGAGGCCTCCTCTGAACACGCAGCGGCGGCAGTGGAGGAATCTGCGGCCTCCTCTGAACAACGCAGCGGCGGCAGTGGAGGCAGCTGCGGCCTCCTCTGAACAACGCAGCGGCGGCAGTGGAGGCCTCCTCTGAACAACGCAGCGGCGGCAGTGGAGGAAGCTGCGGCCTCCTCTGAACAACGCAGCGGAGGCAGCTGCGGCCTCCTCTGAACAACGCAGCGGCGGCAGTGGAGGCAGCTGCGGCCTCCTCTGAACAACGCAGCGGGGCAGTGGAGGCCTCCTGGCGGGCAGTGGAGGAGCTGCGGCCTCCTCTGAACAACGCAGCGGCGGCAGTGGAGGAAGCTGCGGCCTCCTCTGAACAACGCAGCGGCGGCAGTGGAGGAAGCTGCGGCCTCCTCTGAACAACGCAGCGGCGGCAGTGGAGGAAGCTGCGGCCTCCTCTGAACAACGCAGCGGCGGCAGTGGAGGCCTCCTCTGAACAACGCAGCGGCGGCAGTGGAGGAAGCTGCGGCCTCCTCTGAACAACGCAGCGGCGGCAGTGGAGGCTCCTCTGAACAACGCAGCGGCGGCAGTGGAGGCCTCCTCTGAACAACGCAGCGGCGGCAGTGGAGGCCTCCTCTGAACCAACGCAGCGGCGGCAGTGGAGGAAGCTGCGGCCTCCTCTGAACAACGCAGCGGCGGCAGTGGAGGCCTCCTCTGAACAACGCAGCGGCGGCAGTGGAGGAAGCTGCGGCCTCCTCTGAACAACGCAGCGGCGGCAGTGGAGGAAGCTGCGGCCTCCTCTGAACAACGCAGCGGCGGCAGTGGAGGCCTGCCTCTGAACAACGCAGCGGCGGCAGTGGAGGAAGCTGCGGCATGCTCATACGAGACGCTCATAAATTTCTTCTTTAGAGGTGAAGTGCCGACGGAAAGTGGCATGACTGCACTCAAACCAGCTAAACAGGTGCTAGAGACATGTACAAGGCATATACAGGGCGCACCCTCCTATCTATCGGCAAATGCCCCCCCCCTCCCCCCGTGGTTTAACCCTTGTCTGAAAGATTTTTTCCTCCTGGGATGATGGGCATAGGTGGGCGAGGCGATGGGCATAGGTGGGCGAGGCGATGGGCATAGGTGGGCGAGGCACGGCCTTGTTTATTTACATCAGCTCTTTGACAATGGGGACCGTTGCACAATTGAAGAGAGAGTTGGATATTCCGGACTCGTGGGCACCTCCAACATGCGTCTCAATACTTCTGGAAAACAGAAGAATGGAAAAATGACTTGCAGAACCGGAGCAGACAAAAACGTCTCTCTACCTCTTATGGCCAAAAAAGAGCCCAGTGAGGAGATGAGGAGCAGACGGAGGTAGAGGTCGACCGATATATCGGCCGATATTTGCCGTTTTTTAAATAATCGGCATCGGCCGCCCATGATTTCTAAATATCGGCCAGAGAAAAACCCATATCGGTCGACCTCTAGACGGAGGTGATTCCGGAGGATGAGTGAGGCCGGTGGGAGGAAGTTCAACCTCCTAGGGGCCCCACAGTCATTTCACCCGGGACAAACGTATACAAGTACCACACCTTCCCCAAATGTATTCTACCCCCCCCCCCCCGCACCTTTCCCCAAATGTATTCTACCCCCCCCCCCCCGCACCTTCCCCAAATGTATTCTACCCCCCCCCCCCCCGCACCTTCCCCAAATGTATTCTACCCCCCCCCCCGCACCTTCCCCAAATGTATTCTACCCCCCCCCCCCCCCCGCACCTTCCCCAAATGTATTCTACCCCCCCCCCCCCCCGCACCTTCCCCAAATGTATTCTACCCCCCCCCCCCCGCACCTTCCCCAAATGTATTCTACCCCCCCCCCCCCGCACCTTCCCCAAATGTATTCTACCCCCCCCCCCCCGCACCTTCCCCAAATGTATTCTACCCCCCCCCCCCGCACCTTCCCCAAATGTATTCTACCCCCCCGCACCTTCCCCAAATGTATTATACCCCCCCGCACCTTCCCCAAATGTATTATACCCCCCCGCACCTTCCCCAAATGTATTATACCCCCCCGCACCTTCCCCAAATGTATTATACCCCCCCCCGCACCTTCCCCAAATGTATTATACCCCCCCGCACCTTCCCCAAATGTATTATACCCCCCCCGCACCTTCCCCAAATGTATTATACCCCCCCCCGCACCTTCCCCAAATGTATTATACCCCCCCGCACCCTTCCCCAAATGCATTATACCCCCCCGCACCTTCCCCAAATGTATTATACCCCCCCCGCACCTTCCCCAAATGTATTATACCCCCCCCCGCACCTTCCCCAAATGTATTATACCCCCCCGCACCTTCCCCAAATGTATTATACCCCCCCCCCGCACCTTCCCCAAATGTATTATACCCCCCCCCGCACCTTCCCCCAAATGTATTATACCCCCCCCCGCACCTTCCCCAAATGTATTATACCCCCCCCGCACCTTCCCCCAAATGTATTATACCCCCCCGCACCTTCCCCAAATGCATTATACCCCACATCGACTATTTAGGATGGGCAGAAGAGATGACCCTAGTGCCAGGTGGCACCTTTATCCACATGGTGTGGGCGTGTGGTAAACACTGTTGGGTCACAGGTGTCTCACTTTATTGCAGACACTTTTGATCTCCGGAATACATGTACCCCACTCCTGGGACTCCCGGGGGGGTCGTTATATTCTTAATATCTAACATTTCATTGGCTTCATTATACTTTATTTAGAATATGAATTCTCTATAATTGTGTCTGAAAACTCGGAATCAATCGATCTCCAGATGGTGACATGTTGTAACAGGAATCAATCGATTGATCTCCAGATGGTGACATGTTGTAACAGGAATCAATCGATTGATCTCCAGATGGTGACATGTTGTAAGATTGAAAACCGGTCAGGATTTTGATGAATATTATAAATCTTATAAACGCTTTTAAAGGACATCTTCCTATGTAATGGAGATGTTATTTACAATTTAGATTCCCCCTCCCCCACTTCTTGTCATTAGAACGGTCAGCTATGTTTAAGTGATACCAGATGTTACTTACACCCCTTTCACACCACACATTAGCGCCGGCGGTAAAACGATGCTATTTTTTAGCGGCGTTTTACCACTGGATTTGCAGCGCATTTCGGGGCGCTAGCAGGTGCTTTTACCCCCCCCCCCCGCTAGCGGCCCGCAAAAGGGTTAAAACCGCCGGCAATACGCCGCAATTGGGGAGCAGCGGTGGAGGGCGGTAAACACACCGCTCCAAAGAAGCTGCTGGCAGGACTTTTTTCCCCGACGTCCTGCCAGCGCACCGCTCCGGTGTGAAAGCCCTTCGGGGGGATCACACTACACACAATGGTGCAGATTCTTTAGGGCGGATTGCAGGCGCTATTTATAACGCTATAGAGACTGCAGAACGCCCCGGTGTGAAAGGGGTCTTATGGGAACCACTCTTTAGCCCACACCCTTGTAAAGGAGGCTTTATTCTTTTGGCGCGAATTTAGAAGCTTTGAGTGATATAGGCGAAAGAGACAGTCTCTCCGATTGTGAAGACAACGTACATCCCGGCACACAGCCGCTCCGCTATTCTTCACCATACAAACGCTTATTTCCTCATCTTACATACATTCCAAAAGCACACGAGCGCAGATTATTCTTTTATATCTGAGAAACGAATGAACGATACTAGAATTTTGTTAAAATTCATGATATATCTTTATCATTTTAGTGCTAATACTCTAGCTGCTTAAATAATTTTCCTGAAGAAGCCCCACCTGGGCGAAACATGTTGAATTGCAGCTTTTTCCTTTTTTTTCCCTGTATGGACAAAAGAAATCTTGGTCAATCTTGAAACGCCTGTCTACGTATCAATGGGCAAAACTGTTTTTATGAATGTAATCTATGTAAGTTCTATTACTTTTTTGTATAACAAATAAAATTATATTATTTTATCTAATTTTCT
>NW_027507769.1:107500-117333 GCF_037356315.1 Lithobates pipiens | reverse complement strand
GGGCTGTGGACTCCTCAGTAGGAGGAATTTCCGGAGGTGAGGGCGAGGAGCGAGGGGTGTGAGGGTGAGGGTGAGGGGGCGAGGGGTGTGAGGATGAGGGGCGGTGGACTCCTCAGTAGGAGGAATTTCTGGAGGTGAGGGCGAGGGGCGTGAGGATGAGGAGTTGTGAACTCCTCAGTAGGAGGAGATTCCGGAGGTGAGGGCGAGGAGCGAGGGGCTGTGGACTCCTCAGTAGGAGGAGATTCCGGAGGTGAGGGCGAGGAGCGAGGGGTGTGAGGGCGAGGGGCTGTGGACTCCTCAGTAGGAGGAATTTCCGGAGGTGAGGGCGAGGAGCGAGGGGTGTGAGGGTGAGGGGCGGTGGACTCCTCAGTAGGAGGAATTTCTGGAGGTGAGGGCGAGGGGCGTGAGGATGAGGAGTTGTGAACTCCTCAGTAGGAGGAGATTCCGGAGGTGAGGGCGAGGAGCGAGGGGCTGTGGACTCCTCAGTAGGAGGAGATTCCGGAGGTGAGGGTGAGGAGCGAGGGGTGTGAGGGGCGAGGGGCTGTGGACTCCTCAGTAGGAGGAATTTCCGGAGGTGAGGGCGAGGAGCGAGGGGTGTGAGGGTGAGGGGCGGTGGACTCCTCAGTAGGAGGAATTTCTGGAGGTGAGGGCGAGGGGCGTGAGGATGAGGAGTTGTGAACTCCTCAGTAGGAGGAGATTCCGGAGGCGAGGGCGAGGAGCGAGGGGCTGTGGACTCCTCAGTAGGAGGAGATTCCGGAGGTGAGGGCGAGGAGCGAGGGGTGTGAGGGCGAGGGGCTGTGGACTCCTCAGTAGGAGGAATTTCCGGAGGTGAGGGCGAGGAGCGAGGGGTGTGGGGGCGAGGGGTTGTGGACTCCTCAGTAGGAGGAATTTCCGGAGGTGAGGGCGAGGAGCGAGGGGTGTGGGGGCGAGGGGTTGTGGACTCCTCAGTAGGAGGAATTTCCGGAGGTGAGGGCGAGGAGCGAGGGGTGTGGGGGCGAGGGTTGTGGACTCCTCAGTAGGAGGAATTTCCGGAGGTGAGGGCGAGGAGCGAGGGGTGTGGGGGCGAGGGGTTGTGGACTCCTCAGTAGGAGGAATTTCCGGAGGTGAGGGCGAGGAGCGAGGGTGTGGGGGCGAGGGGTTGTGGACTCCTCAGTAGGAGGAATTTCCGGAGGTGAGGGCGAGGAGCGAGGGGTGTGGGGGCGAGGGGTTGTGGACTCCTCAGTAGGAGGAATTTCCGGAGGTGAGGGCGAGGAGCGAGGGGTGTGGGGGCGAGGGGTTGTGGACTCCTCAGTAGGAGGAATTTCCGGAGGTGAGGGCGAGGAGCGAGGGGTGTGAGGGTGAGGGTGAGGGGGCGAGGGGTGTGAGGATGAGGGGCGGTGGACTCCTCAGTAGGAGGAATTTCTGGAGGTGAGGGCGAGGGGCGTGAGGATGAGGAGTTGTGAACTCCTCAGTAGGAGGAGATTCCGGAGGTGAGGGCGAGGAGCGAGGGGGCTGTGGACTCCTCAGTAGGAGGAGATTCCGGAGGTGAGGGCGAGGAGCGAGGGGTGTGAGGGCGAGGGGCTGTGGACTCCTCAGTATGAGGAATTTCCGGAGGTGAGGGCGAGGAGCGAGGGGTGTGAGGGGTGAGGGGCGGTGGACTCCTCAGTAGGAGGAATTTCTGGAGGTGAGGGCGAGGGGCGTGAGGATAAGGAGTTGTGAACTCCTCAGTAGGAGGAGATTCCGGAGGTGAGGGCGAGGAGCGAGGGGCTGTGGACTCCTCAGTAGGAGGAGATTCCGGAGGTGAGGGCGAGGAGCGAGGGGTGTGAGGGCGAGGGGCTGTGGACTCCTCAGTAGGAGGAATTTCCGGAGGTGAGGGCGAGGAGCGAGGGGTGTGAGGGCGAGGGGCTGTGGACTCCTCAGTAGGAGGAATTTCCGGAGGTGAGGGCGAGGAGCGAGGGGTGTGGGGGCGAGGGGTTGTGGACTCCTCAGTAGGAGGAATTTCCGGAGGCGAGGGCGAGGAGCGAGGGGTGTGGGGGCGAGGGGTTGTGGACTCCTCAGTAGGAGGAATTTCCGAGGCGAGGGCAGGAGCGAGGGGTGTGGGGGCGAGGGTTGTGGACTCCTCAGTAGGAGGAATTCCGGAGGCGAGGGCGAGGAGCGAGGGGGTGTGGGGGCGAGGGGTTGTGGACTCCTCAGTAGGAGGAATTTCCGGAGGCGAGGGCGAGGAGCGAGGGGTGTGGGGGCGAGGGGTTGTGGACTCCTCAGTAGGAGGAATTTCCGGAGGTGAGGGCGAGGAGCGAGGGGTGTGGGGGCGAGGGGTTGTGGACTCCTCAGTAGGAGGAATTTCCGGAGGTGAGGGCGAGGAGCGAGGGGTGTGAGGGTGAGGGGCGGTGGACTCCTCAGTAGGAGGAATTTCTGGAGGTGAGGGCGAGGGGCGTGAGGATGAGGAGTTGTGAACTCCTCAGTAGGAGGAGATTCCGGAGGCGAGGGCGAGGAGCGAGGGGTGTGGGGGGCGAGGGGTTGTGGACTCCTCAGTAGGAGGAATTTCTGGAGGTGAGGGCGAGGGGCGTGAGGATGAGGAGTTGTGAACTCCTCAGTAGGAGGAGATTCCGGAGGCGAGGGCGAGGAGCGAGGGGTGTGGGGGCGAGGGGTTGTGGACTCCTCAGTAGGAGGAATTTCCGGAGGCGAGGGCGAGGAGCGAGGGGTGTGGGGGCGAGGGGTTGTGGACTCCTCAGTAGGAGGAATTTCCGGAGGCGAGGGCGAGGAGCGAGGGGTGTGGGGGCGAGGGGTTGTGGACTCCTCAGTAGGAGGAATTTCCGGAGGCGAGGAGCGAGGGGTGTGGGGGCGAGGGGTTGTGGACTCCTCAGTAGGAGGAATTTCCGGAGGCGAGGAGCGAGGGGTGTGGGGGCGAGGGGTTGTGGACTCCTCAGTAGGAGGAATTTCCGGAGGCGAGGAGCGAGGGGTGTGGGGGCGAGGGGTTGTGGACTCCTCAGTAGGAGGAATTTCCGGAGGCGAGGAGCGAGGGGTGTGGGGGCGAGGGGTTGTGGACTCCTCAGTAGGAGGAATTTCCGGAGGCGAGGAGCGAGGGTGTGGGGGCGAGGGGTTGTGGACTCCTCAGTAGGAGGAATTTCCGGAGGCGAGGAGCGAGGGGTGTGGGGGCGAGGGGTTGTGGACTCCTCAGTAGGAGGAATTTCCGGAGGCGAGGAGCGAGGGGTGTGGGGGCGAGGGGTTGTGGACTCCTCAGTAGGAGGAATTTCCGGAGGCGAGGGCGAGGGGTGTGGGGGCGAGGGGTTGTGGACTCCTCAGTAGGAGGAATTTCCGGAGGCGAGGGCGAGGAGTGTGGGGGCGAGGGGTTGTGGACTCCTCAGTAGGAGGAATTTCCGGAGGCGAGGGCGAGGAGCGAGGGGTGTGGGGGCGAGGGGTTGTGGACTCCTCAGTAGGAGGATTTCCGGAGGCGAGGGCGAGGAGCGAGGGGTGTGGGGGCGAGGGGTTGTGGACTCCTCAGTAGGAGGAATTTCCGGAGGCGAGGGCGAGGAGCGAGGGGTGTGGGGGCGAGGGGTTGTGGACTCCTCAGTAGGAGGAATTTCCGGAGGCGAGGGCGAGGAGCGAGGGGTGTGGGGGGGAGGGGTTGTGGACTCCTCAGTAGGAGGAATTCCGGAGGCGAGGGCGAGGAGCGAGGGTGTGGGGGCGAGGGGTTGTGGACTCCTCAGTAGGAGGAATTTCCGGAGGCGAGGGCGAGGAGCGAGGGGTGTGGGGGCGAGGGGTTGTGGACTCCTCAGTAGGAGGAATTTCCGGAGGCGAGGGCGAGGAGCGAGGGGTGTGGGGGCGAGGGGTTGTGGACTCCTCAGTAGGAGGAATTTCCGGAGGCGAGGGCGAGGAGCGAGGGGTGTGGGGGCGAGGGGTTGTGGACTCCTCAGTAGGAGGAATTTCCGGAGGCGAGGGCGAGGAGCGAGGGGTGTGGGGGCGAGGGGTTGTGGACTCCTCAGTAGGAGGAATTTCCGGAGGCGAGGGCGAGGAGCGAGGGGTGTGGGGGCGAGGGGTTGTGGACTCCTCAGTAGGAGGAATTTCCGGAGGCGAGGGCGAGGAGCGAGGGGTGTGGGGGCGAGGGGTTGTGGACTCCTCAGTAGGAGGAATTTCCGGAGGCGAGGGCGAGGAGCGAGGGGTGTGGGGGCGAGGGGTTGTGGACTCCTCAGTAGGAGGAATTTCCGGAGGCGAGGGCGAGGAGCGAGGGGTGTGGGGGCGAGGGGTTGTGGACTCCTCAGTAGGAGGAATTTCCGGAGGCGAGGGCGAGGAGCGAGGGGTGTGGGGGCGAGGGGTTGTGGACTCCTCAGTAGGAGGAATTTCCGGAGGCGAGGGCGAGGAGCGAGGGGTGTGGGGGCGAGGGGTTGTGGACTCCTCAGTAGGAGGAATTTCCGGAGGCGAGGGCGAGGAGCGAGGGGTGTGGGGGCGAGGGGTTGTGGACTCCTCAGTAGGAGGAATTTCCGGAGGCGAGGGCGAGGAGCGAGGGGTGTGGGGGCGAGGGGTTGTGGACTCCTCAGTAGGAGGAATTTCCGGAGGCGAGGGCGAGGAGCGAGGGGTGTGGGGGCGAGGGGTTGTGGACTCCTCAGTAGGAGGAATTTCCGGAGGCGAGGGCGAGGAGCGAGGGGTGTGGGGGCGAGGGGTTGTGGACTCCTCAGTAGGAGGAATTTCCGGAGGCGAGGGCGAGGAGCGAGGGGTGTGGGGGCGAGGGGTTGTGGACTCCTCAGTAGGAGGAATTTCCGGAGGCGAGGGCGAGGAGCGAGGGGTGTGGGGGCGAGGGGTTGTGGACTCCTCAGTAGGAGGAATTTCCGGAGGCGAGGGCGAGGAGCGAGGGGTGTGGGGGCGAGGGGTTGTGGACTCCTCAGTAGGAGGAATTTCCGGAGGCGAGGGCGAGGAGCGAGGGGTGTGGGGGCGAGGGGTTGTGGACTCCTCAGTAGGAGGAATTTCCGGAGGCGAGGGCGAGGACGAGGGGTGTGGGGGCGAGGGGTTGTGGACTCCTCAGTAGGAGGAATTTCCGGAGGCGAGGGCGAGGAGCGAGGGGTGTGGGGGCGAGGGGTTGTGGACTCCTCAGTAGGAGGAATTTCCGGAGGCGAGGGCGAGGAGCGAGGGGTGTGGGGGCGAGGGGTTGTGGACTCCTCAGTAGGAGGAATTTCCGGAGGCGAGGGCGAGGAGCGAGGGGTGTGGGGGCGAGGGGTTGTGGACTCCTCAGTAGGAGGAATTTCCGGAGGCGAGGGCGAGGAGCGAGGGGTGTGGGGGCGAGGGGTTGTGGACTCCTCAGTAGGAGGAATTTCCGGAGGCGAGGGCGAGGAGCGAGGGGTGTGGGGGCGAGGGGTTGTGGACTCCTCAGTAGGAGGAATTTCCGGAGGCGAGGGCGAGGAGCGAGGGGTGTGGGGGCGAGGGGTTGTGGACTCCTCAGTAGGAGGAATTTCCGGAGGCGAGGGCGAGGAGCGAGGGGTGTGGGGGCGAGGGGTTGTGGACTCCTCAGTAGGAGGAATTTCCGGAGGCGAGGGCGAGGAGCGAGGGGTGTGGGGGCGAGGGGTTGTGGACTCCTCAGTAGGAGGAATTTCCGGAGGTGAGGGCGAGGAGCGAGGGGCTGTGGACTCCTCAGTAGGAGGAGATTCCGGTGGTGAGGGCGAGGAGCGAGGGGTGTGAGGGGCGCGAGGGACGAGGGGTTGTGGACTCCTCAGTAGGAGGAATTTCCGGAGGTGGAGGAAGATTTTTCCTTCATTGAGTACAAAGAGGGACGTGATTTTCCCCTTAGAATTTCTCCGGGTGGAGCGAGGAGCGGCTCCTTTATGTCCCGGACTCGGCTTCCTCCTCCTCATTGGATGTCGGTCTGGCGGAGATGTTGGGCGTGTACTCGTAGTTGCTCCGCCCTCCATGGGGTGTCCGAAGTCCTCAATGGACTAAACCGCCTTCTGAGTCTTCCCCGGATATTGGAGGAGACGAGGATTTTCTCCTCACCATCCTTTCCTAGAGAAGGATCCTCTCTGTCCTCTGTAGGGCCACTAAACCCCCATCAATGAATGGTGGAGTCCACACTCCTCTCCACACACTCCTCTCCACACACTCCTCTCCACCAGATTCCTTTTCTGGGTGATCCTGCTGCTCTCCAGCTCCCCCTCCTGTCCATGTCCCCATTACACAGCAGTGGTGGCAGCTCTGCACATGCTCAGTTTTCAGTGAGTTTCTATGCTGAGCATTTCCTCCCATCACATCTCAGGGGGTCACGGGGGGAAAGGCTCAGAGTCCCGGGGGGGGGGGGGCCACGGGGGGAAAGGCTCAGAGTCCCGGGGGGGGGGCCACGGGGGGAAAGGCTCAGAGTCCCGGGGGGGGGGCCACAGGGGGAAAGGCTCAGAGTCCCGGGGGGGGGGGGGGGGGCACGGGGGGAAAGGCTCAGAGTCCCGGGGGGGGGCCACGGGGGGAAAGGCTCAGAGTCCCGGGGGGGGGGGCCACAGGGGGGAAAGGCTCAGAGTCCCGGGGGGGGGGGGGCACGGGGGGAAAGGCTCAGAGTCCCGGGGGGGGGCCACGGGGGGAAAGGCTCAGAGTCCCGGGGGGGGGGCCACGGGGGGGAAAGGCTCAGAGTCCCGGGGGGGGGGCCACGGGGGGAAAGGCTCAGAGTCCCGGGGGGGGGGGCCACGGGGGAAAGGCTCAGAGTCCCGGGGGGGGGGGGGGGCCACGGGGGGAAAGGCTCAGAGTCCCGGGGGGGGGGGGCCACGGCTCAGAGTCCCGGGGGGGGGCCACAGGGGGAAAGGCTCAGAGTCCCGGGGGGGGGGGGCCACGGGGGGAAAGGCTCAGAGTCCCGGGGGGGGGGCCACGGGGGGAAAGGCTCAGAGTCCCGGGGGGGGGGAGGGGGGCTCAGTGGGTAGTATGGGAAGTAATGTTGGGTAGGTAGGTGCAGTAGGTATTGAGGAGTCAGTGGGTAGAACTGTACACAGGTAGGTACAGTGCGCAGTATCAGGCTGTAGGTAGCATGGGAAGTATTGGGTGGCTCAGTGGGCAGTATTGGGGTTCAGGTAGGTGACCCGGTGGGTAAGTACCAGGCAGTATTGGGGTAAAGGTAGGTGGCAGGTGGGTAAGTACCGGGCAGTATTGGGGTAAAGGTAGATGGCAGGTGGGTAAGTACCGGGCAGTATTGGGGTAAAGGTAGGTGGCCCGGTGGGTAAGTACCGGGCAGTATTGGGGTAAAGGTAGGTGGCAGGTGGGTAAGTACCAGGCAGTATTGGGGTGCAGGTAAGTGGCCCGGTGGGTAAGTACCGGAAGATTCTCTCACCTCAGGTGAAGCCGCTCTCGTGTCCTCAGGGCGCCGCCATGTTGGTGACCTCTAAGCTCCGCCCCTCTCTGACGCCACTCGCTGACTTTCCCGCCCACAGAGTTACAGAATTAAAGCTCCGCCCTGTAGGCGGAGCGCTGAATAAGGAATGAGACAACCCCGTCAAAATATTTAACGGAAGTGACGTTTTGTCGCCGCCATCTTGCTAAACCCGCACTTCATAGTAAGAATACACCGAGAAGGGGGAAAGCGGACATCTTGTTACACCCACCGGAGTTTTGCATTTTACACGTATTTATAACAGTAAAGTGAGTTTATATAGTGAAATACAGGACTTACATCTCCGTCTGACTGCTTAGTTGTTGAATTAGTATTCAGACGGAAATGTAAGTCCTGTATTTCACTATATAAACTCACTTTACTGTTATAAATACGTGTAAAATGCTAAACTCCTGTGGGTGTAACAAGATGTCCGCTTCCTCCTCCTCAGTGTATTCTTAATATGGAGGAGTGCTGGGTGTAGCAAGATGGCGACGACGAGACGTCACTTCCGTTACACATTCTGACGGGCCGCCAAATCTGATGAATAACTTGAGGGGGAGGAGTCAGATCGGGAGCGGAGTATATGATGATTGGAGGTAGAATAAGATCAGACATGACGCTGAGATCCGTCATAGTGGGAGGAGATGGGGGAGGAGCTCTGATCGGAGGACAGTGCAGAGAGTGGTGATTTCTTCCATCTCCTGTGCAAAATCATTCCTGAATGGGAGGAGCCTCATTCCTGGGTGGGAGGGGTCTCATTCCTGGATGGGAGGGGTCTGAGGTTTGTAAATGGGAGGGCCTTATTCCTGGGTGGGAGGGGTCTCATTCCTGGGTGGGAGGGGTCTGAGGTTTGTAAATGGGAGGGCCTTATTCCTGGGTGGGAGGGGTCTCATTCATGGGTGGGAGGGGTGTCATTCCTGGGTGGGAGGGGTCTCATTCCTGGGTGGGAGTGGTGTCATTCCTGGGGGGGAGGGGTCTCATTCCTGGGTGGGAGGGGTCTCATTCCTGGGTGGGAGGGGTCTCATTCCTGGGTGGGAGGGGTCTCATTCCTGGGTGGGAGAGATCTCATTCCTGGGTGGGAGGGGTCTCATTCCTGGGTGGGAGGGGTCTCATTCCTGGGTGGGAGGGGTCTCATTCCTGGGTGGGAGGGGTCCTATTCCTGGGTGGGAGGGGTCTCATTCCTGTGTGGGGGGGCCTTATTCCGGGGTGGGAGTGGTGTCATTCCTGGGTGGGAGTGGTGTCATTCCTGGGTGGGAGTGGTGTCATTCCTGGATGGGAGGGGTCTCATTCCTGGGTGGGAGTGGTGTCATTCCTGGGTGGGAGGGGTCTCATTCCTGGGTGGGAGTGGTGTCATTCCTGGGTGGGAGGGGTCTCATTCCTGGGTGGGAGGGGTCTTATTCCTGGGTGGGAGAGATCTAATTCCTGGGTGGGAGGGGTCTCATTCCTGGGTGGGAGGGGTCTCATTCCTGGGTGGGAGGGGTCTCATTCCTGGGTGGGAGGGGTCTCATTCCTGGGTGGGAGAGATTAATTCCTGGGTGGGAGAGATTAATTCCTGGGTGGGAGGGGTCTCATTCCTGGGTGGGAGAGATCTCATTCCTGGGTGGGAGTGGTGTCATTCCTGGGTGGGAGTTGTCTCATTCCTGGGTGGGAGGGGCCTTATTCCGGGATTGGGAGGGGTCTGCAAAAGAGGAAAGTTGCAGGGTCTGCATTCCTGTAGAATTATGTAAAGCCGAGTTCCAGGCAAAAATACAAATTGGTCCGCCCCCTCCCCACCCCCGCTGTTTTTTTCTCTTTCCCTTGTTTCACATTTTGACCTCCCCCCCCTCGTGGTATCGGCTCCTGGGATTGGTGGGTCATTTGGATTCCCCCCCCACTGAGCTATTGTGTTCTGAGCGCCCCTCCCCCCAGAACACAGTGATTTGCTATTGGATGGAAGATTGTAATGAAGCGGAGCAGCTTCTATCAGAGCTGAACACACTGAATGTCCCCCCTCCCCCCCCATCATATCCCATGTGTTCCCAAGTCTTCCTCTTCATGACGGGGGAAGGGAGGTGGAGAGATTGGAAGGTGATTGGTCCCTCGGCGTGTTCTCCATGTAGGAAGAGTCAGTGAATACGGCGGGGGAGGGGGACACTTGGGGCTCATTGGGTAAAGCTTTCTGAACACCAAATACAATGGAGAGCTTACAGTCCGGTCACACCGCCTGTTCAAATATTCTCCCCCGCGCCGCTTCGTGGTGCTTCACATTGTCTTCAAAGCCTCCATAGAAGTCTATGGCAAAGCACCACCGATACATCATCAGAGCACCATTAACCACTTCAGCCCCAGAAGGATTTACCCCCCTTCCTAACCAGACCACATTTTGCGATTCGGCGCTGCGTCGCTTTAACTGACAGTCGTGCGACGTGGCTCCCAAACAAAATTGACGTCCTTTTTTTTCCCCCACAAATAAAGATTTCTTTTGGTGGGATTTGATCCCCTCGCCGGTTTTTATTTTTTGCGCTATAAACAAAAATAGAGCCAT
>NW_027507769.1:0-102500 GCF_037356315.1 Lithobates pipiens | reverse complement strand
GGGATGGCGGGCGCTTTAAATTTTTATTTTTTTTTATTTATTTCAAAATTAATAAATAGTTTTTTTTTAATTTGATCACTTTTATTGCTGTCACAAAGAATGTAAACATCCCATGTGACAGTAATAGGGGGTGACGGGTCCTCTTTATGGAGGGATCGGGATCTAAAAGACCCCCCACCCCTCCTTTACACTTCAAAGTATTCAGATCGCCGTTTTCCACGACTCTGAATACTGTATATATTATAAAATCCGGCGCCATTGGCAGCCGAGTAAACAGGAAGTGACGTCATGACGTCGCTTCTGTGTTTACAATTAGGAGACTGGAATGAAGCCGCTTACGGCGTCATTCCCGTCCTTCCCCAGCCGCCAGAAGGGGGCGGATCGTGCATCGGTGCTCCCGACTGAATGGGAGCCCCGGTAGGAGAGGTGGGAGGTGACAGGAGGGGGGTCGTCCCCTCCCGCTCCTCCGGCATAAGGGCCGATTGGCTTTTAGCCACATCGGTTGTTATGGCTGGAAAGCCGATCGCCCGCTCTAAAAAAAACTGTACCGGGATGATGCCTGCAGGTAGGGGCATCATCCCGGTATAACCCCCGAAGCCGAGTACGCACATCTGCGTACGCTCGGCGAAGAAGGGGTTAAAGCATGTTTCAAAAATAATAATGATAATATAGACCAGCCGAGACCTGTTACCAGTAGTAACCAGCAGGGGGTGACAGTATTGGAGTAGCAGCCAGGGGGGCGAGTATGATGTCACCACAATACTTTATATCTGCCTTAGTAAAGCTGGAAATGCGTAGAATAGACGAGGCGATTGAGCGGCAGCCTGCGTGGGGCGCTGTGACTGCCAGGTCTCCACTGAGAAGCTAAACGATTATTGTCAACAGCAGATAAAAAATATACTATGAAGATGCTGCAACATCCTCACCATGGGTGATAGCCTGGCACCCCATGTGTACCCGCACAGCCACTCTTCACTTCTAGACGAGCCCCATCCATACCTGACAAAGCCAATCCTCCCAGGGCACCTCTAACACGACCGAATGACGGGGTACTTACCCCCTTAAATGACGGGGTACTTACCCCCCTAAATGACGGGGTACTTACCCCCTTAAATGACGGGGTACTTACCCCCTTAAATGACGGGGTACTTACCCCCTTAAATGACGGGGTACTTACGCCCTTAAATGACGGGGTACTCCCCCCTTAAATGACGGGGTACTTACCCCCTTAAATGACGGGGTACTTACCCCCTTAAATGACAGGGTACTTACCCCCTTAAATGACAGGGTACTTACCCCTCTAAATGACGGGGTACTTACCCCCCTAAATGACGGGGTACTTACCCCCCTAAATGACGGGGCACTTACCCCTCTAAATGACGGGGTACTTACCCCCTTAAATGACGGGGTACTTACCCCCTTAAATGACAGGGTACTTACCAATTGCGGTAATACTTCAAATATATGAATACCACTAGAGATGTCATTCTACCCAATGGACAGCTATTTCACCCCCGTCGTCATGTTCCCCGCCGTACGGTGGGGGGGTCGTCTATCTCTTACTATCTGAATGTTATTATGTGGGGGAAACTAAGCTGCCGTCTTGGAATCGCCATATTACCGGCATCAATAAATACTAAAGATCCTCCTCACCTTCCTATTGGTCGACATTGCAGTCCGGTCCACCCTGACCGCACACCCAACCTGACATTCCTTGCCCTGGACCATATCCCCTCCCCCCACCCCCCCCCCCCCCCCGGCACCCATAGGGGGGTGACTACAACAAATTATTATTGCGGAGTGAATTGAGGTGGCTTTCCCCCCTCCCCCGGCCTTTAACTTCAGACCTCTTTTTGGGGGGGTTTCTCTCTGGGGTCACAATTGTTACCCAAAGTCATGTCAGGTCACCTTCATTCACACATGATGATAAATACGTTTTCTAACATATATGTATCTGATATGTACAATTAATAAATGACAGTGAGACTTTACTTACAGACCGGTCTATCTTATCCAACCCCCCCCGGGGGAGGGGCTGTGATTTAGGCCATCTTTCTAGTATTGTTTTATTGGGATGCGATCGACCAGCCATATGCTGACCGCCACCCTGCGCAAAATACACGGCATTTCATTTTGGGACCATTGGCATTTATACAGCGATCAGTGCTATACAAATGCATTGATTACTGGGTAAATGACACTGGCAGTGGAGGGGTTAAACAGTAGGGGGTGATGAAGGGGTTAAGTGTGTCCTAGGGAGTGATTCTAACTGTGGGGGGGGGGAGGGGCTTCCAGTCACATGACAGAGAGCAGTAGTAGGCAGAATGGGGAAATGCCTTGTTTACAAAGGAATCCTCCCTCTTCTTAAGTTCCGTGACACGATTGCGGACCCCCGGCGGACATCGAATCACGGAGTACGAGGAGCGCGCCCGCGTTTTAAAAGAGACCTACCTGTGCTGGTCGGCTAGAGATCCGGATGGGGAGCCCGGGACCTCCTCGCCATGTTTTATTATAGAGGAGTAGAGATCCGGATGGGGAGCCCGGGACCTCCTCTCCATGTTTTATTATAGAGGAGTAGAGATCTGGATGATGAGCCCGGGACCTCCTCGCCATGTTTTATTATAGAGGAGTAGAGATCCGGATGGGGAGCCCGGGACCTCCTCTCCATGTTTTATTATAGAGGAGTAGAGATCCGGATGGGGAGCCCGGGACCTCCTCGCCATGTTTTATTATAGAGGAGTAGAGATCCGGATGGGGAGCCCGGGACCTCCTCTCCATGTTTTATATTAGAGGAGTAGAGATCTGGATGGGGAGCCCGGGACCTCCTCGCCATGTTTTATTATAGAGGAGTAGAGATCCGGATGGGGAGCCCGGGACCTCCTCTCCATGTTTTATTATAGAGGAGTAGAGATCCGGATGGGGAGCCCGGGACCTCCTCGCCATGTTTTATTATAGAGGAGTAGAGATCCGGATGGGGAGCCCGGGACCTCCTCTCCATGTTTTATATTAGAGGAGTAGAGATCTGGATGGGGAGCCCGGGACCTCCTCTCCATGTTTTATATTAGAGGAGTAGAGATCTGGATGGTGAGCCCGGGACCTCCTCGCCATGTTTTATTATAGAGGAGTAGAGATCTGGATGGTGAGCCCGGGACCTCCTCGCCATGTTTTATATTAGAGGAGTAGAGATCCGGATGGGGAGCCCGGGACCTCCTCTCCATGTTTTATATTAGAGGAGTAGAGATCTGGATGGTGAGCCCGGGACCTCCTCGCCATGTTTTATTATAGAGGAGTAGAGATCCGGATGGGGAGCCCGGGACCTCCTCTCCATGTTTTATATTAGAGGAGTAGAGATCTGGATGGGGAGCCCGGGACCTCCTCTCCATGTTTTATATTAGAGGAGTAGAGATCCGGATGGTGAGCCCGGGACCTCCTCGACATGTTTTATTATAGAGGAGTAGAGATCTGGATGATGAGCCCGGGACCTCCTCGCCTTGTTTTATTATAGAGGAGTAGAGATCTGGATGATGAGCCCGGGACCTCCTCTCCATGTTTTATTATAGAGGAGTAGAGATCTGGATGATGAGCCCGGGACCTCCTCGCCATGTTTTATTATAGAGGAGTAGAGATCTGGATGGTGAGCCCGGGACCTCCTCGCCATGTTTTATTATAGAGGAGTAGAGATCTGGATGATGAGCCCGGACCTCCTCGCCTTGTTTTATTATAGAGGAGTAGAGATCTGGATGATGAGCCCGGGACCTCCTCGCCATGTTTTATTATAGAGGAGTAGAGATCTGGATGATGAGCCCGGGACCTCCTCGCCATGTTTTATTATAGAGGAGTAGAGATCTGGATGATGAGCCCGGGACCTCCTCGCCATGTTTTATTATAGAGGAGTAGAGATCTGGATGATGAGCCCGGGACCTCCTCTCCATGTTTTATATTAGAGGAGTAGAGATCTGGATGGGGAGCCCGGGACCTCCTCGCCATGTTTTATTATAGAGGAGTAGAGATCTGGATGGTGAGCCCGGGACCTCCTCGCCTTGTTTTATTATAGAGGAGTAGAGATCTGGATGGGGAGCCCGGGACCTCCTCGCCATGTTTTATTATAGAGGAGTAGAGATCTGGATGATGAGCCCGGGACCTCCTCGCCATGTTTTATATTAGAGGAGTAGAGATCCGGATGGGGAGCCCGGGACCTCCTCGCCATGTTTTATTATAGAGGAGTAGAGATCTGGATGATGAGCCCGGGACCTCCTCGCCTTGTTTTATTATAGAGGAGTAGAGATCTGGATGATGAGCCCGGGACCTCCTCGCCATGTTTTATATTAGAGGAGTAGAGATCTGGATGGTGAGCCCGGGACCTCCTCGCCTTGTTTTATTATAGAGGAGTAGAGATCTGGATGATGAGCCCGGGACCTCCTCGCCATGTTTTATATTAGAGGAGTAGAGATCCGGATGGGGAGCCCGGGACCTCCTCGCCATGTTTTATTATAGAGGAGTAGAGATCTGGATGATGAGCCCGGGACCTCCTCGCCTTGTTTTATTATAGAGGAGTAGAGATCTGGATGGGGAGCCCGGGACCTCCTCTCCATGTTTTATTATAGAGGAGTAGAGATCTGGATGGTGAGCCCGGGACCTCCTCGCCTTGTTTTATTATAGAGGAGTAGAGATCTGGATGGTGAGCCCGGGACCTCCTCGCCATGTTTTATATTAGAGGAGTAGAGATCTGGATGGTGAGCCCGGGACCTCCTCGCCTTGTTTTATTATAGAGGAGTAGAGATCTGGATGGTGAGCCCGGGACCTCCTCGCCTTGTTTTATTATAGAGGAGTAGAGATCTGGATGATGAGCCCGGGACCTCCTCTCCATGTTTTACTATAGAGGAGTAGAGATCCGGATGATGAGCCCGGGACCTCCTCTCCATGTTTTATTATAGAGGAGTAGAGATCCGGATGGTGAGCCCGGGACCTCCTCGCCTTGTTTTATTATAGAGGAGTAGAGATCCGGATGGTGAGCCCGGGACCTCCTCGCCATGTTTTATTATAGAGGAGTAGAGATCTGTATGATGAGCCCGGGACCTCCTCGCCATGTTTTATTATAGAGGAGTAGAGATCTGGATGGTGAGCCCGGGACCTCCTCGCCATGTTTTATTATAGAGGAGTAGAGATCTGGATGGGGAGCCCGGGACCTCCTCGCCATGTTTTATATTAGAGGAGTAGAGATCTGGATGATGAGCCCGGGACCTCCTCGCCATGTTTTATTATAGAGGAGTAGAGATCTGGATGGTGAGCCCGGGACCTCCTCGTCATGTTTTATATTAGAGGAGTAGAGATCTGGATGGGGAGCCCGGGACCTCCTCGCCATGTTTTATATTAGAGGAGTAGAGATCTGGATGATGAGCCCGGGACCTCCTCTCCATGTTTTATTATAGAGGAGTAGAGATCTGGATGGTGAGCCCGGGACCTCCTCTCCATGTTTTATTATAGAGGAGTAGAGATCTGGATGGGGAGCCCGGGACCTCCTCGCCATGTTTTATTATAGAGGAGTAGAGATCCGGATGGTGAGCCCGGGACCTCCTCGCCATGTTTTATTATAGAGGAGTAGAGATCTGGATGGTGAGCCCGGGACCTCCTCGCCATGTTTTATTATAGAGGAGTAGAGATCTGGATGGGGAGCCCGGGACCTCCTCTCCATGTTTTATTATAGAGGAGTAGAGATCTGGATGGTGAGCCCGGGACCTCCTCGTCATGTTTTATATTAGAGGAGTAGAGATCTGGATGGGGAGCCCGGGACCTCCTCGCCATGTTTTATATTAGAGGAGTAGAGATCTGGATGATGAGCCCGGGACCTCCTCTCCATGTTTTATTATAGAGGAGTAGAGATCTGGATGGTGAGCCCGGGACCTCCTCTCCATGTTTTATTATAGAGGAGTAGAGATCTGGATGGGGAGCCCGGGACCTCCTCGCCATGTTTTATTATAGAGGAGTAGAGATCCGGATGGTGAGCCCGGGACCTCCTCGCCATGTTTTATTATAGAGGAGTAGAGATCTGGATGGTGAGCCCGGGACCTCCTCGCCATGTTTTATTATAGAGGAGTAGAGATCTGGATGGGGAGCCCGGGACCTCCTCTCCATGTTTTATTATAGAGGAGTAGAGATCTGGATGATGAGCTCGGGACCTCCTCGCCATGTTTTATATTAGAGGAGTAGAGATCTGGATGGGGAGCCCGGGACCTCCTCGCCATGTTTTATATTAGAGGAGTAGAGATCTGGATGATGAGCCCGGGACCTCCTCTCCATGTTTTATTATAGAGGAGTAGAGATCTGGATGGTGAGCCCGGGACCTCCTCTCCATGTTTTATTATAGAGGAGTAGAGATCTGGATGGGGAGCCCGGGACCTCCTCGCCATGTTTTATTATAGAGGAGTAGAGATCCGGATGGTGAGCCCGGGACCTCCTCGCCATGTTTTATTATAGAGGAGTAGAGATCTGGATGGTGAGCCCGGGACCTCCTCGCCATGTTTTATTATAGAGGAGTAGAGATCTGGATGGGGAGCCCGGGACCTCCTCTCCATGTTTTATTATAGAGGAGTAGAGATCTGGATGATGAACTCGGGACCTCCTCGCCATGTTTTATATTAGAGGAGTAGAGATCTGGATGGTGAGCCCGGGACCTCCTCGCCATGTTTTATTATAGAGGAGTAGAGATCAGGATGGTGAGCCCGGGACCTCCTCTGCATGTTTTATTATAGAGGAGTAGAGATCCGGATGGGGAGCCCGGGACCTCCTCTCCATGTTTTATTATAGAGGAGTAGAGATCCGGATGGGGAGCCCGGGACCTCCTCGCCATGTTTTATTATAGAGGAGTAGAGATCTGGATGGTGAGCCCGGGACCTCCTCTCCATGTTTTATTATAGAGGAGTAGAGATCTGGATGGGGAGCCCGGGACCTCCTCGCCATGTTTTATTATAGAGGAGTAGAGATCCGGATGGTGAGCCCGGGACCTCCTCGCCATGTTTTATTATAGAGGAGTAGAGATCTGGATGGGGAGCCCGGGACCTCCTCTCCATGTTTTATTATAGAGGAGTAGAGATCTGGATGGTGAGCCCGGGACCTCCTCGCCATGTTTTATTATAGAGGAGTAGAGATCTGGATGGGGAGCCCGGGACCTCCTCTCCATGTTTTATTATAGAGGAGTAGAGATCTGGATGATGAGCTCGGGACCTCCTCGCCATGTTTTATATTAGAGGAGTAGAGATCTGGATGGTGAGCCCGGGACCTCCTCGCCATGTTTTATTATAGAGGAGTAGAGATCTGGATGGTGAGCCCGGGACCTCCTCGCCATGTTTTATTATAGAGGAGTAGAGATCTGGATGGTGAGCCCGGGACCTCCTCGCCATGTTTTATTATAGAGGAGTAGAGATCTGGATGATGAGCCCGGGACCTCCTTGCCTTGTTTTATATTAGAGGAGTAGAGATCTGGATGGGGAGCCCGGGACCTCCTCGCCATGTTTTATTATAGAGGAGTAGAGATCTGGATGATGAGCCCGGGACCTCCTCTCCATGTTTTATTATAGAGGAGTAGAGATCTGGATGATGAGCCCGGGACCTCCTCTCCATGTTTTATTATAGAGGAGTAGAGATCTGGATGATGAGCCCGGGACCTCCTCTCCATGTTTTATTATAGAGGAGTAGAGATCTGGATGATGAGCCCGGGACCTCCTTGCCTTGTTTTATATTAGAGGAGTAGAGATCCGGATGGGGAGCCCGGGACCTCCTCTCCATGTTTTATTATAGAGGAGTAGAGATCTGGATGATGAGCCCGGGACCTCCTCTCCATGTTTTATTATAGAGGAGTAGAGATCTGGATGATGAGCCCGGGACCTCCTCTCCATGTTTTATTATAGAGGAGTAGAGATCTGGATGATGAGCCCGGGACCTCCTCTCCATGTTTTATTATAGAGGAGTAGAGATCTGGATGATGAGCCCGGGACCTCCTCTCCATGTTTTATTATAGAGGAGTAGAGATCTGGATGGGGAGCCCGGGACCTCCTCGCCATGTTTTATTATAGAGGAGTAGAGATCTGGATGGTGAGCCCGGGACCTCCTCGCCATGTTTTATATTAGAGGAGTAGAGATCTGGATGATGAGCCCGGGACCTCCTCTCCATGTTTTATTATAGAGGAGTAGAGATCTGGATGATGAGCCCGGGACCTCCTCTCCATGTTTTATATTAGAGGAGTAGAGATCCGGATGGGGAGCCCGGGACCTCCTCTCCATGTTTTATTATAGAGGAGTATAGATCGGGATGATGAGCCCGGGACCTCCTCGCCATGTTTTATTATAGAGGAGTAGAGATCTGGATGGGGAGCCCGGGACCTCCTCGTCATGTTTTATTATAGAGGAGTAGAGATCTAGATGATGAGCCCGGGACCTCCTCGCCATGTTTTATTATAGAGGAGTAGAGATCTGGATGGGGAGCCCGGGACCTCCTCGCCTTGTTTTATTATAGAGGAGTAGAGATCTGGATGGTGAGCCCGGGACCTCCTTGCCTTGTTTTATATTAGAGGAGTAGAGATCTGGATGGGGAGCCCGGGACCTCCTCGCCATGTTTTATTATAGAGGAGTAGAGATCTGGATGATGAGCCCGGGACCTCCTCGCCATGTTTTATTATAGAGGAGTAGAGATCTGGATGGTGAGCCCGGGACCTCCTCTCCATGTTTTATTATAGAGGAGTAGAGATCTGGATGGGGAGCCCGGGACCTCCTCTCCATGTTTTATTATAGAGGAGTAGAGATCTGGATGATGAGCCCGGGACCTCCTCGCCATGTTTTATTATAGAGGAGTAGAGATCTGGATGGGGAGCCCGGGACCTCCTCTCCATGTTTTATTATAGAGGAGTAGAGATCTGGATGGTGAGCCCGGGACCTCCTTGCCTTGTTTTATATTAGAGGAGTAGAGATCTGGATGATGAGCCCGGGACCTCCTCTCCATGTTTTATTATAGAGGAGTAGAGATCTGGATGGGGAGCCCGGGACCTCCTCGCCATGTTTTATTATAGAGGAGTAGAGATCTGGATGGTGAGCCCGGGACCTCCTCGGCATGTTTTATTATAGAGGAGTAGAGATCCGGATGGGGAGCCCGGGACCTCCTCTCCATGTTTTATTATAGAGGAGTAGAGATCCGGATGGTGAGCCCGGGACCTCCTCGCCTTGTTTTATATTAGAGGAGTAGAGATCTGGATGGTGAGCCCGGGACCTCCTCGCCATGTTTTATTATAGAGGAGTAGAGATCTGGATGGTGAGCCCGGGACCTCCTCGCCATGTTTTATTATAGAGGAGTAGAGATCTGGATGGTGAGCCCGGGACCTCCTCGCCATGTTTTATTATAGAGGAGTAGAGATCTGGATGGGGAGCCCGGGACCTCCTCTCCATGTTTTATTATAGAGGAGTAGAGATCTGGATGGGGAGCCCGGGACCTCCTCTCCATGTTTTATTATAGAGGAGTAGAGATCTGGATGATGAGCCCGGGACCTCCTCGCCATGTTTTATTATAGAGGAGTAGAGATCTGGATGGGGAGCCCGGGACCTCCTCTCCATGTTTTATTATAGAGGAGTAGAGATCTGTATGATGAGCCCGGGACCTCCTCTCCATGTTTTATTATAGAGGAGTAGAGATCTGGATGATGAGCCCGGGACCTCCTCGCCATGTTTTATTATAGAGGAGTAGAGATCTGGATGGGGAGCCCGGGACCTCCTCTCCATGTTTTATTATAGAGGAGTAGAGATCTGGATGGTGAGCCCGGGACCTCCTTGCCTTGTTTTATATTAGAGGAGTAGAGATCTGGATGATGAGCCCGGGACCTCCTCTCCATGTTTTATTATAGAGGAGTAGAGATCTGGATGGGGAGCCCGGGACCTCCTCGCCATGTTTTATTATAGAGGAGTAGAGATCTGGATGGTGAGCCCGGGACCTCCTCGCCATGTTTTATTATAGAGGAGTAGAGATCTGGATGGTGAGCCCGGGACCTCCTCGCCATGTTTTATTATAGAGGAGTAGAGATCTGGATGGTGAGCCCGGGACCTCCTCGCCATGTTTTATTATAGAGGAGTAGAGATCTGGATGGGGAGCCCGGGACCTTCTCGCCTTGTTTTATTATAGAGGAGTAGAGATCTGGATGATGAGCCCGGGACCTCCTCGCCATGTTTTATTATAGAGGAGTAGAGATCTGGATGGTGAGCCCGGGACCTCCTCGCCATGTTTTATTATAGAGGAGTAGAGATCTGGATGATGAGCCCGGGACCTCCTCGCCATGTTTTATTATAGAGGAGTAGAGATCTGGATGGGGAGCCCGGGACCTTCTCGCCTTGTTTTATTATAGAGGAGTAGAGATCTGGATGATGAGCCCGGGACCTCCTCGCCATGTTTTATTATAGAGGAGTAGAGATCTGGATGGTGAGCCCGGGACCTCCTCGCCATGTTTTATTATAGAGGAGTAGAGATCTGGATGATGAGCCCGGGACCTCCTCTCCATGTTTTATTATAGAGGAGTAGAGATCTGGATGGGGAGCCCGGGACCTCCTCGCCATGTTTTATTATAGAGGAGTAGAGATCTGGATGATGAGCCCGGGACCTCCTCGCCATGTTTTATTATAGAGGAGTAGAGATCTGGATGGGGAGCCCGGGACCTCCTCGCCATGTTTTATTATAGAGGAGTAGTGATCTGGATGGGGAGCCCGGGACCTCCTCTCCATGTTTTATATTAGAGGAGTAGAGATCTGGATGGTGAGCCCGGGACCTCCTTGCCTTGTTTTATATTAGAGGAGTAGAGATCTGGATGGGGAGCCCGGGACCTCCTCTCCATGTTTTATTATAGAGGAGTAGAGATCTGGATGATGAGCCCGGGACCTCCTTGCCTTGTTTTATATTAGAGGAGTAGAGATCTGGATGGGGAGCCCAGGACCTCCTCGCCATGTTTTATTATAGAGGAGTAGAGATCTGGATGGGGAGCCCGGGACCTCCTCGCCATGTTTTATTATAGAGGAGTAGAGATCCGGATGGGGAGCCCGGGACCTCCTCTCCATGTTTTATTATAGAGGAGTAGAGATCCGGATGGTGAGCCCGGGACCTCCTCGCCATGTTTTATTATAGAGGAGTAGAGATCTGGATGGTGAGCCCGGGACCTCCTCGCCATGTTTTATTATAGAGGAGTAGAGATCCGGATGGTGAGCCCGGGACCTCCTCTCCATGTTTTATTATAGAGGAGTAGAGATCCGGATGGGGAGCCCGGGACCTCCTCTCCATGTTTTATTATAGAGGAGTAGAGATCCGGATGGTGAGCCCGGGACCTCCTCGCCTTGTTTTATATTAGAGGAGTAGAGATCTGGATGGTGAGCCCGGGACCTCCTCGCCATGTTTTATTATAGAGGAGTAGAGATCTGGATGGTGAGCCCGGGACCTCCTCGCCATGTTTTATTATAGAGGAGTAGAGATCTGGATGGTGAGCCCGGGACCTCCTCGCCTTGTTTTATTATAGAGGAGTAGAGATCTGGATGGGGAGCCCGGGACCTTCTCGCCTTGTTTTATTATAGAGGAGTAGAGATCTGGATGATGAGCCCGGGACCTCCTCGCCATGTTTTATTATAGAGGAGTAGAGATCTGGATGGTGAGCCCGGGACCTCCTCGCCATGTTTTATTATAGAGGAGTAGAGATCTGGATGATGAGCCCGGGACCTCCTCTCCATGTTTTATTATAGAGGAGTAGAGATCTGGATGGTGAGCCCGGGACCTCCTCGCCATGTTTTATTATAGAGGAGTAGAGATCTGGATGGGGAGCCCGGGACCTCCTCGCCATGTTTTATTATAGAGGAGTAGAGATCTGGATGGGGAGCCCGGGACCTCCTCTCCATGTTTTATATTAGAGGAGTAGAGATCTGGATGGGGAGCCCGGGACCTCCTCGCCATGTTTTATTATAGAGGAGTAGAGATCTGGATGGTGAGCCCGGGACCTCCTCTCCATGTTTTATTATAGAGGAGTAGAGATCTGGATGGTGAGCCCGGGACCTCCTCGCCATGTTTTATTATAGAGGAGTAGAGATCTGGATGGGGAGCCCGGGACCTCCTCGCCATGTTTTATATTAGAGGAGTAGAGATCTGGATGGTGAGCCCGGGACCTCCTCGCCATGTTTTATTATAGAGGAGTAGAGATCTGGATGATGAGCCCGGGACCTCCTTGCCTTGTTTTATATTAGAGGAGTAGAGATCTGGATGGGGAGCCCAGGACCTCCTCGCCATGTTTTATTATAGAGGAGTAGAGATCTGGATGGGGAGCCCGGGACCTCCTCGCCATGTTTTATTATAGAGGAGTAGAGATCTGGATGGTGAGCCCGGGACCTCCTTGCCTTGTTTTATATTAGAGGAGTAGAGATCTGGATGGGGAGCCCGGGACCTCCTCTCCATGTTTTATTATAGAGGAGTAGAGATCTGGATGATGAGCCCGGGACCTCCTTGCCTTGTTTTATATTAGAGGAGTAGAGATCTGGATGGGGAGCCCAGGACCTCCTCGCCATGTTTTATTATAGAGGAGTAGAGATCTGGATGGGGAGCCAGGGACCTCCTCTCCATGTTTTATTATAGAGGAGTAGAGATCTGGATGATGAGCCCGGGACCTCCTCTCCGTGTTTTATTATAGAGGAGTAGAGATCTGGATGATGAGCCCGGGACCTCCTCTCCATGTTTTATATTAGAGGAGTAGAGATCTGGATGGTGAGCCCGGGACCTCCTCTCCATGTTTTATATTAGAGGAGTAGAGATCTGGATGGTGAGCCCGGGACCTCCTCTCCATGTTTTATTATAGAGGAGTAGAGATCTGGGTGATGAGCCCGGGACCTCCTCTCCGTGTTTTATTATAGAGGAGTAGAGATCTGGATGATGAGCCCGGGACCTCCTCTCCATGTTTTATATTAGAGGAGTAGAGATCCGGATGGGGAGCCCGGGACCTCCTCTCCATGTTTTATATTAGAGGAGTAGAGATCTGGATGGTGAGCCCGGGACCTCCTCGCCATGTTTTATTATAGAGGAGTAGAGATCTGGATGATGAGCCTGGGACCTCCTCTCCATGTTTTATTATAGAGGAGTAGAGATCCGGATGGGGAGCCCGGGACCTCCTCTCCGTGTTTTATATTAGAGGAGTAGAGATCTGGATGATGAGCCCGGGACCTCCTCTCCGTGTTTTATATTAGAGGAGTAGAGATCTGGATGATGAGCCTGGGACCTCCTCTCCGTGTTTTATATTAGAGGAGTAGAGATCTGGATGGTGAGCCCGGGACCTCCTCGCCATGTTTTATTATAGAGGAGTAGAGATCTGGATGGTGAGCCCGGGACCTCCTCGCCATGTTTTATTATAGAGGAGTAGAGATCTGGATGGGGAGCCCGGGACCTCCTCGCCATGTTTTATTATAGAGGAGTAGAGATCTGGATGGGGAGCCCGGGACCTCCTCGCCATGTTTTATTATAGAGGAGTAGAGATCTGGATGATGAGCCCGGGACCTCCTCGCCATGTTTTATTATAGAGGAGTAGAGATCTGGATGATGAGCCCGGGACCTCCTCGCCATGTTTTATTATAGAGGAGTAGAGATCTGGATGATGAGCCCGGGACCTCCTCTCCATGTTTTATTATAGAGGAGTAGAGATCTGGATGATGAGCCCGGGACCTCCTCTCCATGTTTTATATTAGAGGAGTAGAGATCTGGATGGGGAGCCCGGGACCTCCTCGCCATGTTTTATTATAGAGGAGTAGAGATCTGGATGATGAGCCCGGGACCTCCTCGCCATGTTTTATTATAGAGGAGTAGAGATCTGGATGATGAGCCCGGGACCTCCTCGCCATGTTTTATTATAGAGGAGTAGAGATCTGGATGATGAGCCCGGGACCTCCTCTCCATGTTTTATTATAGAGGAGTAGAGATCTGGATGGTGAGCCCGGGACCTCCTCGCCTTGTTTTATTATAGAGGAGTAGAGATCTGGATGGGGAGCCCGGGACCTCCTCTCCATGTTTTATTATAGAGGAGTAGAGATCCGGATGGGGAGCCCGGGACCTCCTCGCCATGTTTTATTATAGAGGAGTAGAGATCTGGATGATGAGCCCGGGACCTCCTCGCCTTGTTTTATTATAGAGGAGTAGAGATTTGGATGGTGAGCCCGGGACCTCCTCTCCATGTTTTATTATAGAGGAGTAGAGATCCGGATGGGGAGCCCGGGACCTCCTCGCCATGTTTTATATTAGAGGAGTAGAGATCCGGATGGGGAGCCCGGGACCTCCTCTCCATGTTTTATTATAGAGGAGTAGAGATCCGGATGGGGAGCCCGGGACCTCCTCTCCATGTTTTATTATAGAGGAGTAGAGATCCGGATGGGGAGCCCGGGACCTCCTCGCCATGTTTTATTATAGAGGAGTAGAGATCCGGATGATGAGCCCGGGACCTCCTCGCCTTGTTTTATTATAGAGGAGTAGAGATCTGGATGATGAGCCCGGGACCTCCTCGCCTTGTTTTATTATAGAGGAGTAGAGATCTGGATGGGGAGCCCGGGACCTCCTCGCCATGTTTTATTATAGAGGAGTAGAGATCTGGATGGTGAGCCCGGGACCTCCTCTCCATGTTTTATATTAGAGGAGTAGAGATCTGGATGGTGAGCCCGGGACCTCCTCTCCATGTTTTATATTAGAGGAGTAGAGATCTGGATGGTGAGCCCGGGACCTCCTCGCCTTGTTTTATTATAGAGGAGTAGAGATCTGGATGATGAGCCCGGGACCTCCTCGCCATGTTTTATTATAGAGGAGTAGAGATCTGGATGATGAGCCCGGGACCTCCTCGCCATGTTTTATTATAGAGGAGTAGAGATCTGGATGATGAGCCCGGGACCTCCTCGCCTTGTTTTATTATAGAGGAGTAGAGATCTGGATGATGAGCCCGGGACCTCCTCTCCATGTTTTATTATAGAGGAGTAGAGATCCGGATGGTGAGCCCGGGACCTCCTCTCCATGTTTTATTATAGAGGAGTAGAGATCTGGATGGGGAGCCCGGGACCTCCTCTCCATGTTTTATTATAGAGGAGTAGAGATCTGGATGGGGAGCCCGGGACCTCCTCGCCATGTTTTATTATAGAGGAGTAGAGATCTGGATGATGAGCCCGGGACCTCCTCGCCATGTTTTATTATAGAGGAGTAGAGATCTGGATGATGAGCCCGGGACCTCCTCGCCTTGTTTTATTATAGAGGAGTAGAGATCTGGATGGGGAGCACGGGACCTCCTCTCCATGTTTTATTATAAAGGAGTAGAGATCCGGATGGGGAGCCCGGGACCTCCTCGCCATGTTTTATTATAGAGGAGTAGAGATTTGGATGATGAGCCCGGGACCTCCTCGCCTTGTTTTATTATAGAGGAGTAGAGATCTGGATGATGAGCCCGGGACCTCCTCTCCATGTTTTACTATAGAGGAGTAGAGATCTGGATGGGGAGCCCGGGACCTCCTCGCCATGTTTTATTATAGAGGAGTAGAGATCTGGATGATGAGCCCGGGACCTCCTCTCCATGTTTTATTATAGAGGAGTAGAGATATGGATGATGAGCCCGGGACCTCCTCGCCTTGTTTTATTATAGAGGAGTAGAGATCTGGATGGTGAGCCCGGGACCTCCTCGCCATGTTTTATTATAGAGGAGTAGAGATCTGGATGGTGAGCCCGGGACCTCCTCGCCATGTTTTATTATAGAGGAGTAGAGATCTGGATGATGAGCCCGGGACCTCCTCGCCATGTTTTATATTAGAGGAGTAGAGATCTGGATGATGAGCCCGGGACCTCCTCGCCATGTTTTATATTAGAGGAGTAGAGATCAGGATGGGGAGCCCGGGACCTCCTCGCCATGTTTTATTATAGAGGAGTAGAGATCTGGATGATGAGCCCGGGACCTCCTCGCCATGTTTTATATTAGAGGAGTAGAGATCTGGATGGTGAGCCCGGGACCTCCTCGCCTTGTTTTATTATAGAGGAGTAGAGATCTGGATGGTGAGCCCGGGACCTCCTCGCCATGTTTTATTATAGAGGAGTAGAGATCTGGATGGTGAGCCCGGGACCTCCTCGCCTTGTTTTATTATAGAGGAGTAGAGATCTGGATGATGAGCCCGGGACCTCCTCGCCTTGTTTTATTATAGAGGAGTAGAGATCTGGATGGTGAGCCCGGGACCTCCTCGCCTTGTTTTATTATAGAGGAGTAGAGATCTGGATGATGAGCCCGGGACCTCCTCGCCATGTTTTATATTAGAGGAGTAGAGATCTGGATGGTGAGCCCGGGACCTCCTCGCCTTGTTTTATTATAGAGGAGTAGAGATCTGGATGGTGAGCCCGGGACCTCCTCGCCTTGTTTTATTATAGAGGAGTAGAGATCTGGATGATGAGCCCGGGACCTCCTCTCCATGTTTTACTATAGAGGAGTAGAGATCTGGATGGTGAGCCCGGGACCTCCTCGCCATGTTTTATATTAGAGGAGTAGAGATCCGGATGGTGAGCCCGGGACCTCCTCGCCTTGTTTTATTATAGAGGAGTAGAGATCTGGATAATGAGCCCGGGACCTCCTCTCCATGTTTTATATTAGAGGAGTAGAGATCCGGATGGTGAGCCCGGGACCTCCTCGCCTTGTTTTATTATAGAGGAGTAGAGATCTGGATGGTGAGCCCGGGACCTCCTCTCCATGTTTTATTATAGAGGAGTAGAGATCTGGATGATGAGCCCGGGACCTCCTCGCCATGTTTTATTATAGAGGAGTAGAGATCTGGATGGTGAGCCCGGGACCTCCTCGCCTTGTTTTATTATAGAGGAGTAGAGATCTGGATGGTGAGCCCGGGACCTCCTCTCCATGTTTTATTATAGAGGAGTAGAGATCTGGATGGTGAGCCCGGGACCTCCTCGCCTTGTTTTATTATAGAGGAGTAGAGATCTGGATGGGGAGCCCGGGACCTCCTCGCCATGTTTTATATTAGAGGAGTAGAGATCTGGATGGGGAGCCCGGGACCTCCTCGCCATGTTTTATTATAGAGGAGTAGAGATCTGGATGATGAGCCCGGGACCTCCTCGCCTTGTTTTATTATAGAGGAGTAGAGATCTGGATGGGGAGCCCGGGACCTCCTCGCCATGTTTTATTATAGAGGAGTAGAGATCTGGATGGTGAGCCCGGGACCTCCTCTCCATGTTTTATTATAGAGGAGTAGAGATCTGGATGGGGAGCCCGGGACCTCCTCTCCATGTTTTATATTAGAGGAGTAGAGATCTGGATGATGAGCCCGGGACCTCCTCACCATGTTTTATTATAGAGGAGTAGAGATCTGGATGGTGAGCCCGGGACCTCCTCACCATGTTTTATATTAGAGGAGTAGAGATCTGGATGGTGAGCCCGGGACCTCCTCGCCTTGTTTTATTATAGAGGAGTAGAGATCTGGATGGGGAGCCCGGGACCTCCTCGCCATGTTTTATTATAGAGGAGTAGAGATCCGGATGGTGAGCCCGGGACCTCCTCGCCTTGTTTTATTATAGAGGAGTAGAGATCTGGATGATGAGCCCGGGACCTCCTATCCATGTTTTATTATAGAGGAGTAGAGATCCGGATGGTGAGCCCGGGACCTCCTCGCCATGTTTTATATTAGAGGAGTAGAGATCTGGATGGGGAGCCCGGGACCTCCTCGCCTTGTTTTATTATAGAGGAGTAGAGATCCGGATGGTGAGCCCGGGACCTCCTCGCCATGTTTTATTATAGAGGAGTAGAGATCTGGATGGGGAGCCCGGGACCTCCTCGCCTTGTTTTATTATAGAGGAGTAGAGATCCGGATGGTGAGCCCGGGACCTCCTCGCCATGTTTTATTATAGAGGAGTAGAGATCTGGATGATGAGCCCGGGACCTCCTCGCCTTGTTTTATTATAGAGGAGTAGAGATCTGGATGGGGAGCCCGGGACCTCCTCGCCATGTTTTATTATAGAGGAGTAGAGATCTGGATGATGAGCCCGGGACCTCCTCGCCTTGTTTTATTATAGAGGAGTAGAGATCTGGATGATGAGCCCGGGACCTCCTCTCCATGTTTTATTATAGAGGAGTAGAGATCTGGATGGGGAGCCCGGGACCTCCTCGCCATGTTTTATTATAGAGGAGTAGAGATCTGGATGATGAGCCCGGGACCTCCTCGCCATGTTTTATTATAGAGGAGTAGAGATCTGGATGGTGCGCCCGGGACCTCCTCTCCATGTTTTATTATAGAGGAGTAGAGATCTGGATGGGGAGCCCGGGACCTCCTCTGCATGTTTTATTATAGAGGAGTAGAGATCTGGATGGTGAGCCCGGGACCTCCTCGTCATGTTTTATATTAGAGGAGTAGAGATCTGGATGATGAGCCCGGGACCTCCTCTGCATGTTTTATTATAGAGGAGTAGAGATCTGGATGGGGAGCCCGGGACCTCCTCTCCATGTTTTATTATAGAGGAGTAGAGATCTGGATGGGGAGCCCGGGACCTCCTCGCCATGTTTTATTATAGAGGAGTAGAGATCTGGATGGTGAGCCCGGGACCTCCTCTCCATGTTTTATTATAGAGGAGTAGAGATCTGGATGGGGAGCCCGGGACCTCCTCTCCATGTTTTATTATAGAGGAGTAGAGATCCGGATGGTGAGCCCGGGACCTCCTCTCCATGTTTTATTATAGAGGAGTAGAGATCCGGATGGGGAGCCCGGGACCTTCTCGCCTTGTTTTATTATAGAGGAGTAGAGATCTGGATGGTGAGCCCGGGACCTCCTCGCCATGTTTTATTATAGAGGAGTAGAGATCTGGATGGTGAGCCCGGGACCTCCTCGCCATGTTTTATTATAGAGGAGTAGAGATCTGGATGGGGAGCCCGGGACCTCCTCTCCATGTTTTATTATAGAGGAGTAGAGATCTGGATGATGAGCTCGGGACCTCCTCGCCATGTTTTATATTAGAGGAGTAGAGATCTGGATGGTGAGCCCGGGACCTCCTCGCCATGTTTTATTATAGAGGAGTAGAGATCTGGATGGTGAGCCCGGGACCTCCTTGCCTTGTTTTATATTAGAGGAGTAGAGATCTGGATGGGGAGCCCGGGACCTCCTCTCCATGTTTTATTATAGAGGAGTAGAGATCTGGATGATGAGCCCGGGACCTCCTCTCCATGTTTTATTATAGAGGAGTAGAGATCTGGATGATGAGCCCGGGACCTCCTCTCCATGTTTTATTATAGAGGAGTAGAGATCTGGATGATGAGCCCGGGACCTCCTCTCCATGTTTTATTATAGAGGAGTAGAGATCTGGATGGGGAGCCCGGGACCTCCTCGCCATGTTTTATATTAGAGGAGTAGAGATCTGGATGATGAGCCCGGGACCTCCTCTCCATGTTTTATTATAGAGGAGTAGAGATCTGGATGATGAGCCCGGGACCTCCTCTCCATGTTTTATTATAGAGGAGTAGAGATCTGGATGATGAGCCCGGGACCTCCTCTTCATGTTTTATTATAGAGGAGTAGAGATCTGGATGGGGAGCCCGGGACCTCCTCTCCATGTTTTATATTAGAGGAGTAGAGATCTGGATGGGGAGCCCGGGACCTCCTCGCCATGTTTTATATTAGAGGAGTAGAGATCTGGATGATGAGCCCGGGACCTCCTCTCCATGTTTTATTATAGAGGAGTAGAGATCTGGATGATGAGCCCGGGACCTCCTCTCCATGTTTTATATTAGAGGAGTAGAGATCCGGATGGGGAGCCCGGGACCTCCTCGTCATGTTTTATTATAGAGGAGTAGAGATCTGGATGATGAGCCCGGGACCTCCTCGCCATGTTTTATTATAGAGGAGTAGAGATCTGGATGGGGAGCCCGGGACCTCCTCTCCGTGTTTTATATTAGAGGAGTAGAGATCTGGATGGTGAGCCCGGGACCTCCTCGCCATGTTTTATTATAGAGGAGTAGAGATCTGGATGATGAGCCCGGGACCTGCTCTCCATGTTATATTATAGAGGAGTAGAGATCTGGATGGTGAGCCCGGGACCTCCTCGCCATGTTTTATTATAGAGGAGTAGAGATCTGGATGGGGAGCCCGGGACCTCCTCGCCATGTTTTATTATAGAGGAGTAGAGATCTGGATGGGGAGCCCGGGACCTCCTCGCCATGTTTTATTATAGAGGAGTAGAGATCTGGATGATGAGCCCGGGACCTCCTTGCCTTGTTTTATATTAGAGGAGTAGAGATCTGGATGGGGAGCCCGGGACCTCCTCGCCATGTTTTATTATAGAGGAGTAGAGATCTGGATGGGGAGCCCGGGACCTCCTCGCCATGTTTTATTATAGAGGAGTAGAGATCTGGATGGTGAGCCCGGGACCTCCTCTCCATGTTTTATTATAGAGGAGTAGAGATCTGGATGATGAGCTCGGGACCTCCTCGCCATGTTTTATTATAGAGGAGTAGAGATCCGGATGGGGAGCCCGGGACCTCCTCTCCATGTTTTATTATAGAGGAGTAGAGATCTGGATGGGGAGCCCGGGACCTCCTCGCCATGTTTTATTATAGAGGAGTAGAGATCTGGATGATGAGCCCGGGACCTCCTCGCCATGTTTTATTATAGAGGAGTAGAGATCTGGATGATGAGCCCGGGACCTCCTCGCCTTGTTTTATTATAGAGGAGTAGAGATCTGGATGGTGAGCCCGGGACCTCCTCGCCTTGTTTTATTATAGAGGAGTAGAGATCTGGATGATGAGCCCGGGACCTCCTCGCCATGTTTTATATTAGAGGAGTAGAGATCTGGATGGTGAGCCCGGGACCTCCTCGCCTTGTTTTATTATAGAGGAGTAGAGATCTGGATGATGAGCCCGGGACCTCCTCGCCTTGTTTTATTATAGAGGAGTAGAGATCTGGATGGTGAGCCCGGGACCTCCTCGCCTTGTTTTATTATAGAGGAGTAGAGATCTGGATGGTGAGCCCGGGACCTCCTCTCCGTGTTTTATATTAGAGGAGTAGAGATCTGGATGGTGAGCCCGGGACCTCCTCGCCATGTTTTATTATAGAGGAGTAGAGATCTGGATGATGAGCCCGGGACCTCCTCTCCATGTTTTATTATAGAGGAGTAGAGATCTGGATGGGGAGCCCGGGACCTCCTCGCCATGTTTTATTATAGAGGAGTAGAGATCTGGATGGTGAGCCCGGGACCTCCTCGCCATGTTTTATTATAGAGGAGTAGAGATCCGGATGGGGAGCCCGGGACCTCCTCTCCATGTTTTATTATAGAGGAGTAGAGATCTGGATGGGGAGCCCGGGACCTCCTCGCCATGTTTTATTATAGAGGAGTAGAGATCTGGATGATGAGCCCGGGACCTCCTCGCCATGTTTTATTATAGAGGAGTAGAGATCTGGATGATGAGCCCGGGACCTCCTCTCCATGTTTTATTATAGAGGAGTAGAGATCTGGATGGTGAGCCCGGGACCTCCTCGCCATGTTTTATTATAGAGGAGTAGAGATCTGGATGGGGAGCCCGGGACCTCCTCGCCATGTTTTATTATAGAGGAGTAGAGATCTGGATGGGGAGCCCGGGACCTCCTCGCCATGTTTTATTATAGAGGAGTAGAGATCTGGATGATGAGCCCGGGACCTCCTTGCCTTGTTTTATATTAGAGGAGTAGAGATCTGGATGGGGAGCCCGGGACCTCCTCGCCATGTTTTATTATAGAGGAGTAGAGATCTGGATGGGGAGCCCGGGAGCTGCTCGCCATGTTTTATTATAGAGGAGTAGAGATCTGGATGGTGAGCCCGGGACCTCCTCTCCATGTTTTATTATAGAGGAGTAGAGATCTGGATGATGAGCTCGGGACCTCCTCGCCATGTTTTATTATAGAGGAGTAGAGATCCGGATGGGGAGCCCGGGACCTCCTCTCCATGTTTTATTATAGAGGAGTAGAGATCTGGATGGGGAGCCCGGGACCTCCTCTCCATGTTTTATTATAGAGGAGTAGAGATCTGGATGATGAGCCCGGGACCTCCTCGCCTTGTTTTATTATAGAGGAGTAGAGATCTGGATGGTGAGCCCGGGACCTCCTCGCCTTGTTTTATTATAGAGGAGTAGAGATCTGGATGATGAGCCCGGGACCTCCTCGCCATGTTTTATATTAGAGGAGTAGAGATCTGGATGGTGAGCCCGGGACCTCCTCGCCTTGTTTTATTATAGAGGAGTAGAGATCTGGATGGTGAGCCCGGGACCTCCTCTCCGTGTTTTATATTAGAGGAGTAGAGATCTGGATGGTGAGCCCGGGACCTCCTCGCCATGTTTTATTATAGAGGAGTAGAGATCTGGATGATGAGCCCGGGACCTCCTCTCCATGTTTTATTATAGAGGAGTAGAGATCTGGATGGTGAGCCCGGGACCTCCTTGCCTTGTTTTATATTAGAGGAGTAGAGATCTGGATGGGGAGCCCGGGACCTCCTCGCCATGTTTTATTATAGAGGAGTAGAGATCTGGATGGTGAGCCCGGGACCTCCTCGCCATGTTTTATTATAGAGGAGTAGAGATCCGGATGGGGAGCCCGGGACCTCCTCTCCATGTTTTATTATAGAGGAGTAGAGATCTGGATGGGGAGCCCGGGACCTCCTCGCCATGTTTTATTATAGAGGAGTAGAGATCTGGATGATGAGCCCGGGACCTCCTCGCCATGTTTTATTATAGAGGAGTAGAGATCTGGATGATGAGCCCGGGACCTCCTCTCCATGTTTTATTATAGAGGAGTAGAGATCTGGATGGTGAGCCCGGGACCTCCTCGCCATGTTTTATTATAGAGGAGTAGAGATCTGGATGGGGAGCCCGGGACCTCCTCGCCATGTTTTATTATAGAGGAGTAGAGATCTGGATGGGGAGCCCGGGACCTCCTCGCCATGTTTTATTATAGAGGAGTAGAGATCTGGATGATGAGCCCGGGACCTCCTTGCCTTGTTTTATATTAGAGGAGTAGAGATCTGGATGGGGAGCCCGGGACCTCCTCGCCATGTTTTATTATAGAGGAGTAGAGATCTGGATGGGGAGCCCGGGACCTCCTCGCCATGTTTTATTATAGAGGAGTAGAGATCTGGATGGTGAGCCCGGGACCTCCTCTCCATGTTTTATTATAGAGGAGTAGAGATCTGGATGATGAGCTCGGGACCTCCTCGCCATGTTTTATTATAGAGGAGTAGAGATCCGGATGGGGAGCCCGGGACCTCCTCTCCATGTTTTATTATAGAGGAGTAGAGATCTGGATGGGGAGCCCGGGACCTCCTCGCCATGTTTTATTATAGAGGAGTAGAGATCTGGATGATGAGCCCGGGACCTCCTCGCCATGTTTTATTATAGAGGAGTAGAGATCTGGATGATGAGCCCGGGACCTCCTCGCCTTGTTTTATTATAGAGGAGTAGAGATCTGGATGGTGAGCCCGGGACCTCCTCGCCTTGTTTTATTATAGAGGAGTAGAGATCTGGATGATGAGCCCGGGACCTCCTCGCCATGTTTTATATTAGAGGAGTAGAGATCTGGATGGTGAGCCCGGGACCTCCTCGCCTTGTTTTATTATAGAGGAGTAGAGATCTGGACGGTGAGCCCGGGACCTCCTCGCCTTGTTTTATTATAGAGGAGTAGAGATCTGGATGGGGAGCCCGGGACCTCCTCGCCATGTTTTATATTAGAGGAGTAGAGATCTGGATGGGGAGCCCGGGACCTCCTCTCCATGTTTTATTATAGAGGAGTAGAGATCTGGATGATGAGCCCGGGACCTCCTCGCCTTGTTTTATTATAGAGGAGTAGAGATCTGGATGATGAGCCCGGGACCTCCTCTCCATGTTTTATTATAGAGGAGTAGAGATCTGGATGGGGAGCCCGGGACCTCCTCGCCTTGTTTTATTATAGAGGAGTAGAGATCTGGATGGGGAGCCCGGGACCTCCTCGCCATGTTTTATTATAGAGGAGTAGAGATCTGGATGATGAGCCCGGGACCTCCTCGCCTTGTTTTATTATAGAGGAGTAGAGATCTGGATGATGAGCCCGGGACCTCCTCACCATGTTTTATATTAGAGGAGTAGAGATCTGGATGGTGAGCCCGGGACCTCCTCGCCTTGTTTTATTATAGAGGAGTAGAGATCTGGATGGGGAGCCCGGGACCTCCTCGCCATGTTTTATATTAGAGGAGTAGAGATCTGGATGGTGAGCCCGGGACCTCCTCGCCTTGTTTTATATTAGAGGAGTAGAGATCTGGATGGTGAGCCCGGGACCTCCTCGCCTTGTTTTATTATAGAGGAGTAGAGATCTGGATGGTGAGCCCGGGACCTCCTCGTCATGTTTTATATTAGAGGAGTAGAGATCTGGATGGGGAGCCCGGGACCTCCTCGCCTTGTTTTATTATAGAGGAGTAGAGATCTGGATGATGAGCCCGGGACCTCCTCGCCTTGTTTTATTATAGAGGAGTAGAGATCCGGATGGTGAGCCCGGGACCTCCTCGCCATGTTTTATTATAGAGGAGTAGAGATCTGGATGATGAGCCCGGGACCTCCTCGCCTTGTTTTATTATAGAGGAGTAGAGATCTGGATGGGGAGCCCGGGACCTCCTCGCCATGTTTTATTATAGAGGAGTAGAGATCTGGATGATGAGCCCGGGACCTCCTCGCCATGTTTTATTATAGAGGAGTAGAGATCTGGATGATGAGCCCGGGACCTCCTCGCCATGTTTTATTATAGAGGAGTAGAGATCTGGATGGTGAGCCCGGGACCTCCTCGCCTTGTTTTATTATAGAGGAGTAGAGATCTGGATGGGGAGCCCGGGACCTCCTCGCCATGTTTTATTATAGAGGAGTAGAGATCTGGATGATGAGCCCGGGACCTCCTCGCCATGTTTTATTATAGAGGAGTAGAGATCTGGATGATGAGCCCGGGACCTCCTCGCCATGTTTTATTATAGAGGAGTAGAGATCTGGATGGTGAGCCCGGGACCTCCTCTCCATGTTTTATTATAGAGGAGTAGAGATCTGGATGGGGAGCCCGGGACCTCCTCTCCATGTTTTATTATAGAGGAGTAGAGATCTGGATGGTGAGCCCGGGACCTCCTCTCCATGTTTTATTATAGAGGAGTAGAGATCTGGATGGGGAGCCCGGGACCTCCTCGCCATGTTTTATTATAGAGGAGTAGAGATCTGGATGGTGAGCCCGGGACCTCCTCGCCATGTTTTATTATAGAGGAGTAGAGATCTGGATGGGGAGCCCGGGACCTCCTCTCCATGTTTTATTATAGAGGAGTAGAGATCTGGATGATGAGCTCGGGACCTCCTCGCCATGTTTTATATTAGAGGAGTAGAGATCTGGATGGTGAGCCCGGGACCTCCTCGCCATGTTTTATTATAGAGGAGTAGAGATCTGGATGGTGAGCCCGGGACCTCCTCGCCATGTTTTATTATAGAGGAGTAGAGATCTGGATGGTGAGCCCGGGACCTCCTCGCCATGTTTTATTATAGAGGAGTAGAGATCTGGATGGTGAGCCCGGGACCTCCTTGCCTTGTTTTATATTAGAGGAGTAGAGATCTGGATGGGGAGCCCGGGACCTCCTCTCCATGTTTTATTATAGAGGAGTAGAGATCTGGATGATGAGCCCGGGACCTCCTCTCCATGTTTTATTATAGAGGAGTAGAGATCTGGATGATGAGCCCGGGACCTCCTCTCCATGTTTTATTATAGAGGAGTAGAGATCTGGATGATGAGCCCGGGACCTCCTCTCCATGTTTTATTATAGAGGAGTAGAGATCTGGATGGGGAGCCCGGGACCTCCTCGCCATGTTTTATATTAGAGGAGTAGAGATCTGGATGATGAGCCCGGGACCTCCTCTCCATGTTTTATTATAGAGGAGTAGAGATCTGGATGATGAGCCCGGGACCTCCTCTCCATGTTTTATATTAGAGGAGTAGAGATCCGGATGGGGAGCCCGGGACCTCCTCTCCATGTTTTATTATAGAGGAGTAGAGATCCGGATGATGAGCCCGGGACCTCCTCGCCATGTTTTATTATAGAGGAGTAGAGATCTGGATGGGGAGCCCGGGACCTCCTCGCCATGTTTTATATTAGAGGAGTAGAGATCTGGATGGTGAGCCCGGGACCTCCTCTCCATGTTTTATTATAGAGGAGTAGAGATCTGGATGATGAGCCCGGGACCTCCTCGTCATGTTTTATTATAGAGGAGTAGAGATCTGGATGATGAGCCCGGGACCTCCTCGCCATGTTTTATTATAGAGGAGTAGAGATCTGGATGGGGAGCCCGGGACCTCCTCTCCGTGTTTTATATTAGAGGAGTAGAGATCTGGATGGTGAGCCCGGGACCTCCTCGCCATGTTTTATTATAGAGGAGTAGAGATCTGGATGATGAGCCCGGGACCTCCTCGCCATGTTTTATTATAGAGGAGTAGAGATCTGGATGGTGAGCCCGGGACCTCCTTGCCTTGTTTTATATTAGAGGAGTAGAGATCTGGATGGGGAGCCCGGGACCTCCTCGCCATGTTTTATTATAGAGGAGTAGAGATCTGGATGGTGAGCCCGGGACCTCCTCGCCATGTTTTATTATAGAGGAGTAGAGATCCGGATGGGGAGCCCGGGACCTCCTCTCCATGTTTTATTATAGAGGAGTAGAGATCTGGATGGGGAGCCCGGGACCTCCTCGCCATGTTTTATTATAGAGGAGTAGAGATCTGGATGATGAGCCCGGGACCTCCTCGCCATGTTTTATTATAGAGGAGTAGAGATCTGGATGATGAGCCCGGGACCTCCTCTCCATGTTTTATTATAGAGGAGTAGAGATCTGGATGGTGAGCCCGGGACCTCCTCGCCATGTTTTATTATAGAGGAGTAGAGATCTGGATGATGAGCCCGGGACCTCCTTGCCTTGTTTTATATTAGAGGAGTAGAGATCTGGATGGGGAGCCCGGGACCTCCTCGCCATGTTTTATTATAGAGGAGTAGAGATCTGGATGGGGAGCCCGGGACCTCCTCGCCATGTTTTATTATAGAGGAGTAGAGATCTGGATGGTGAGCCCGGGACCTCCTCTCCATGTTTTATTATAGAGGAGTAGAGATCTGGATGATGAGCTCGGGACCTCCTCGCCATGTTTTATATTAGAGGAGTAGAGATCTGGATGGTGAGCCCGGGACCTCCTCGCCATGTTTTATTATAGAGGAGTAGAGATCTGGATGGTGAGCCCGGGACCTCCTCGCCATGTTTTATTATAGAGGAGTAGAGATCTGGATGGTGAGCCCGGGACCTCCTCGCCATGTTTTATTATAGAGGAGTAGAGATCTGGATGGTGAGCCCGGGACCTCCTCGCCATGTTTTATTATAGAGGAGTAGAGATCCGGATGGGGAGCCCGGGACCTCCTCGCCATGTTTTATTATAGAGGAGTAGAGATCTGGATGGGGAGCCCGGGACCTCCTCTCCATGTTTTATTATAGAGGAGTAGAGATCTGGATGATGAGCCCGGGACCTCCTCTCCGTGTTTTATTATAGAGGAGTAGAGATCTGGATGGGGAGCCCGGGACCTCCTCGCCATGTTTTATTATAGAGGAGTAGAGATCTGGATGGTGAGCCCGGGACCTTCTCGCCATGTTTTATTATAGAGGAGTAGAGATCTGGATGGGGAGCCCGGGACCTCCTCTCCATGTTTTATATTAGAGGAGTAGAGATCTGGATGGGGAGCCCGGGACCTCCTCTCCATGTTTTATTATAGAGGAGTAGAGATCTGGATGGGGAGCCCGGGACCTCCTCGCCATGTTTTATTATAGAGGAGTAGAGATCTGGATGGGGAGCCCGGGACCTCCTCGCCATGTTTTATTATAGAGGAGTAGAGATCTGGATGGGGAGCCCGGGACCTCCTCTCCATGTTTTATTATAGAGGAGTAGAGATCTGGATGGTGAGCCCGGGACCTCCTCGCCATGTTTTATTATAGAGGAGTAGAGATCTGGATGATGAGCCCGGGACCTCCTCGCCTTGTTTTATTATAGAGGAGTAGAGATCCGGATGATGAGCCCGGGACCTCCTCACCATGTTTTATTATAGAGGAGTAGAGATCTGGATGGGGAGCCAGGGACCTCCTCTCCATGTTTTATTATAGAGGAGTAGAGATCTGGATGGTGAGCCCGGGACCTCCTCGCCATGTTTTATTATAGAGGAGTAGAGATCTGGATGATGAGCCCGGGACCTCCTCTCCGTGTTTTATTATAGAGGAGTAGAGATCTGGATGATGAGCCCGGGACCTCCTCTCCATGTTTTATATTAGAGGAGTAGAGATCTGGATGGTGAGCCTGGGACCTCCTCGCCTTGTTTTATTATAGAGGAGTAGAGATCCGGATGATGAGCCCGGGACCTCCTCACCATGTTTTATTATAGAGGAGTAGAGATCTGGATGGGGAGCCAGGGACCTCCTCTCCATGTTTTATTATAGAGGAGTAGAGATCAGGATGGGGAGCCCGGGACCTCCTCGCCATGTTTTATTATAGAGGAGTAGAGATCTGGATGATGAGCCCGGGACCTCCTCTCCGTGTTTTATTATAGAGGAGTAGAGATCTGGATGATGAGCCCGGGACCTCCTCTCCATGTTTTATATTAGAGGAGTAGAGATCTGGATGGTGAGCCCGGGACCTCCTCTCCATGTTTTATATTAGAGGAGTAGAGATCTGGATGGTGAGCCCGGGACCTCCTCTCCATGTTTTATTATAGAGGAGTAGAGATCTGGGTGATGAGCCCGGGACCTCCTCTCCGTGTTTTATTATAGAGGAGTAGAGATCTGGATGATGAGCCCGGGACCTCCTCTCCATGTTTTATATTAGAGGAGTAGAGATCCGGATGGGGAGCCTGGGACCTCCTCTCCATGTTTTATATTAGAGGAGTAGAGATCTGGATGGTGAGCCCGGGACCTCCTCGCCATGTTTTATTATAGAGGAGTAGAGATCTGGATGATGAGCCTGGGACCTCCTCTCCATGTTTTATTATAGAGGAGTAGAGATCTGGATGATGAGCCCGGGACCTCCTCTCCGTGTTTTATATTAGAGGAGTAGAGATCTGGATGATGAGCCTGGGACCTCCTCTCCGTGTTTTATATTAGAGGAGTAGAGATCTGGATGATGAGCCCGGGACCTCCTCGCCATGTTTTATTATAGAGGAGTAGAGATCTGGATGATGAGCCCGGGACCTCCTCTCCATGTTTTATATTAGAGGAGTAGAGATCCGGATGGGGAGCCCGGGACCTCCTCTCCATGTTTTATATTAGAGGAGTAGAGATCTGGATGGGGAGCCCGGGACCTCCTCTCCATGTTTTATTATAGAGGAGTAGAGATCTGGATGATGAGCCCGGGACCTCCTCTCCATGTTTTATATTAGAGGAGTAGAGATCTGGATGGTGAGCCCGGGACCTCCTCGCCATGTTTTATTATAGAGGAGTAGAGATCTGGATGATGAGCCCGGGACCTCCTCGCCATGTTTTATTATAGAGGAGTAGAGATCCGGATGGGGAGCCCGGGACCTCCTCTCCATGTTTTATTATAGAGGAGTAGAGATCTGGATGGTGAGCCCGGGACCTCCTTGCCTTGTTTTATATTAGAGGAGTAGAGATCTGGATGGGGAGCCCGGGACCTCCTCTCCATGTTTTATTATAGAGGAGTAGAGATCCGGATGGGGAGCCCGGGACCTCCTCTCCATGTTTTATTATAGAGGAGTAGAGATCTGGATGATGAGCCCGGGACCTCCTCGCCATGTTTTATTATAGAGGAGTAGAGATCTGGATGATGAGCCCGGGACCTCCTCGCCATGTTTTATTATAGAGGAGTAGAGATCTGGATGGTGAGCCCGGGACCTCCTCGCCATGTTTTATTATAGAGGAGTAGAGATCTGGATGGTGAGCCCGGGACCTCCTTGCCTTGTTTTATATTAGAGGAGTAGAGATCTGGATGGGGAGCCCGGGACCTCCTCTCCATGTTTTATTATAGAGGAGTAGAGATCTGGATGGGGAGCCCGGGACCTCCTCGCCATGTTTTATTATAGAGGAGTAGAGATCTGGATGATGAGCCCGGGACCTCCTCTCCATGTTTTATTATAGAGGAGTAGAGATCTGGATGGGGAGCCCGGGACCTCCTCTCCATGTTTTATTATAGAGGAGTAGAGATCTGGATGATGAGCCCGGGACCTCCTCTCCGTGTTTTATTATAGAGGAGTAGAGATCTGGATGATGAGCCCGGGACCTCCTCTCCATGTTTTATATTAGAGGAGTAGAGATCTGGATGGTGAGCCCGGGACCTCCTCTCCATGTTTTATATTAGAGGAGTAGAGATCTGGATGGTGAGCCCGGGACCTCCTCTCCATGTTTTATTATAGAGGAGTAGAGATCTGGATGATGAGCCCGGGACCTCCTCGCCATGTTTTATTATAGAGGAGTAGAGATCTGGATGATGAGCCCGGGACCTCCTCTCCGTGTTTTATTATAGAGGAGTAGAGATCTGGATGATGAGCCCGGGACCTCCTCTCCATGTTTTATATTAGAGGAGTAGAGATCCGGATGGGGAGCCCGGGACCTCCTCTCCATGTTTTATATTAGAGGAGTAGAGATCTGGATGGTGAGCCCGGGACCTCCTCTCCATGTTTTATTATAGAGGAGTAGAGATCTGGATGATGAGCCCGGGACCTCCTCTCCGTGTTTTATTTTAGAGGAGTAGAGATCTGGATGATGAGCCTGGGACCTCCTCTCCGTGTTTTATATTAGAGGAGTAGAGATCTGGATGATGAGCCCGGGACCTCCTCGCCATGTTTTATTATAGAGGAGTAGAGATCTGGATGATGAGCCCGGGACCTCCTCTCCATGTTTTATATTAGAGGAGTAGAGATCCGGATGGGGAGCCCGGGACCTCCTCTCCATGTTTTATATTAGAGGAGTAGAGATCTGGATGGTGAGCCCGGGACCTCCTCTCCATGTTTTATTATAGAGGAGTAGAGATCTGGATGATGAGCCCGGGACCTCCTCTCCGTGTTTTATATTAGAGGAGTAGAGATCTGGATGATGAGCCTGGGACCTCCTCTCCGTGTTTTATATTAGAGGAGTAGAGATCTGGATGGTGAGCCCGGGACCTCCTCTCCATGTTTTATTATAGAGGAGTAGAGATCTGGATGGGGAGCCCGGGACCTCCTCGCCATGTTTTATTATAGAGGAGTAGAGATCTGGATGGGGAGCCCGGGACCTCCTCTCCATGTTTTATTATAGAGGAGTAGAGATCTGGATGGGGAGCCCGGGACCTCCTCGCCATGTTTTATTATAGAGGAGTAGAGATCTGGATGGTGAGCCTGGGACCTCCTCGCCATGTTTTATATTAGAGGAGTAGAGATCTGGATGGGGAGCCCGGGACCTCCTCTCCATGTTTTATATTAGAGGAGTAGAGATCTGGATGATGAGCCCGGGACCTCCTCTCCATGTTTTATTATAGAGGAGTAGAGATCTGGATGGGGAGCCCGGGACCTCCTCTCCATGTTTTATTATAGAGGAGTAGAGATCTGGATGGGGAGCCCGGGACCTCCTCTCCATGTTTTATTATAGAGGAGTAGAGATCTGGATGATGAGCCCGGGACCTCCTCTCCGTGTTTTATATTAGAGGAGTAGAGATCTGGATGGGGAGCCCGGGACCTCCTCGCCTTGTTTTATTATAGAGGAGTAGAGATCCGGATGGGGAGCCCGGGACCTCCTCTCCATGTTTTATTATAGAGGAGTAGAGATCTGGATGGGGAGCCCGGGACCTCCTCTCCATGTTTTATTATAGAGGAGTAGAGATCTGGATGGTGAGCCCGGGACCTCCTCGCCATGTTTTATATTAGAGGAGTAGAGATCTGGATGGGGAGCCCGGGACCTCCTCTCCATGTTTTATATTAGAGGAGTAGAGATCTGGATGGGGAGCCCGGGACCTCCTCGCCTTGTTTTATTATAGAGGAGTAGAGATCCGGATGGGGAGCCCGGGACCTCCTCTCCATGTTTTATTATAGAGGAGTAGAGATCTGGATGATGAGCCCGGGACCTCCTCTCCGTGTTTTATTATAGAGGAGTAGAGATCTGGATGGTGAGCCCGGGACCTCCTCGCCATGTTTTATATTAGAGGAGTAGAGATCTGGATGGGGAGCCCGGGACCTCCTCTCCATGTTTTATATTAGAGGAGTAGAGATCTGGATGGGGAGCCCGGGACCTCCTCGCCTTGTTTTATTATAGAGGAGTAGAGATCCGGATGGGGAGCCCGGGACCTCCTCTCCATGTTTTATTATAGAGGAGTAGAGATCTGGATGGGGAGCCCGGGACCTCCTCGCCATGTTTTATTATAGAGGAGTAGAGATCTGGATGGGGAGCCCGGGACCTCCTCGCCATGTTTTATTATAGAGGAGTAGAGATCTGGATGGGGAGCCCGGGACCTCCTCTCCATGTTTTATTATAGAGGAGTAGAGATCCGGATGGGGAGCCCGGGACCTCCTTTCCATGTTTTATTATAGAGGAGTAGAGATCTGGATGGTGAGCCCGGGACCTCCTCTCCATGTTTTATCATAGAGGAGTAGAGATCTGGATGGTGAGCCCGGGACCTCCTCGCCATGTTTTATTATAGAGGAGTAGAGATCTGGATGATGAGCCCGGGACCTCCTCTCCATGTTTTATTATAGAGGAGTAGAGATCTGGATGGTGAGCCCGGGACCTCCTCTCCATGTTTTATTATAGAGGAGTAGAGATCCGGATGGGGAGCCCGGGACCTCCTCGCCATGTTTTATTATAGAGGAGTAGAGATCCGGATGGGGAGCCCGGGACCTCCTCTCCATGTTTTATTATAGAGGAGTAGAGATCTGGATGGGGAGCCCGGGACCTAATCTCCATGTTTTATATTAGAGGAGTAGAGATCTGGATGGTGAGCCCGGGACCTCCTCTCCATGTTTTATTATAGAGGAGTAGAGATCTGGATGATGAGCCCGGGACCTCCTCTCCATGTTTTATTATAGAGGAGTAGAGATCCGGATGAGGAGGCCGGGACCTCCTCTCCATGTTTTATTATAGAGGAGTAGAGATCCGGATGGGGAGCCCGGGACCTCCTCTCCATGTTTTATTATAGAGGAGTAGAGATCCGGATGGTGAGCCCGGGACCTCCTCTCCATGTTTTATTATAGAGGAGTAGAGATCTGGATGGTGAGCCCGGGACCTCCTCTCCATGTTTTATTATAGAGGAGTAGAGATCCGGATGGGGAGGCCGGGACCTCCTCTCCATGTTTTATTATAGAGGAGTAGAGATCCGGATGGGGAGCCCGGGACCTCCTCTCCATGTTTTATTATAGAGGAGTAGAGATCCGGATGGTGAGCCCGGGACCTCCTCTCCATGTTTTATTATAGAGGAGTAGAGATCTGGATGATGAGCCCGGGACCTCCTCTCCATGTTTTATTATAGAGGAGTAGAGATCTGGATGGTGAGCCCGGGACCTCCTCGCCATGTTTTATTATAGAGGAGTAGAGATCTGGATGATGAGCCCGGGACCTCCTCGCCATGTTTTATTATAGAGGAGTAGAGATCCGGATGGGGAGCCCGGGACCTCCTCTCCATGTTTTATTATAGAGGAGTAGAGATCCGGATGGAGAGCCCGGGACCTCCTCTCCATGTTTTATTATAGAGGAGTAGAGATCTGGATGGTGAGCCCGGGACCTCCTCTCCATGTTTTATTATAGAGGAGTAGAGATCTGGATGGGGAGCCCGGGACCTCCTCGCCATGTTTTATTATAGAGGAGTAGAGATCTGGATGGGGAGCCCGGGACCTCCTCTCCATGTTTTATTATAGAGGAGTAGAGATCTGGATGGGGAGCCCGGGACCTCCTCGCCATGTTTTATATTAGAGGAGTAGAGATCTGGATGGGGAGCCCGGGACCTCCTCTCCATGTTTTATTATAGAGGAGTAGAGATCTGGATGGGGAGCCCGGGACCTCCTCGCCATGTTTTATATTAGAGGAGTAGAGATCTGGATGGGGAGCCCGGGACCTCCTCTCCATGTTTTATTATAGAGGAGTAGAGATCTGGATGATGAGCCCGGGACCTCCTCTCCATGTTTTATTATAGAGGAGTAGAGATCTGGATGGGGAGCCCGGGACCTCCTCGCCATGTTTTATATTAGAGGAGTAGAGATCTGGATGGTGAGGCCGGGACCTCCTCGCCATGTTTTATATTAGAGGAGTAGAGATCCGGATGGGGAGCCCGGGACCTCCTCTCCATGTTTTATTATAGAGGAGTAGAGATCCGGATGGTGAGCCCGGGAGCTGCTCGCCATGTTTTATCATAGAGGAGTAGAGATCTGGATGGTGAGCCCGGGACCTCCTCTCCATATTTTATATTAGAGGAGTAGAGATCCGGATGGTGAGCCCGGGAGCTGCTCGCCATGTTTTATCATAGAGGAGGATCTTCTTGAATAATGGTGCCAAGCTGGGTGGGCACTGGCCTCAGTCACTTAGGCTTGTCTAGGTGACTAGTTGTTTATTAGGTGACTGTTTCATTTGATTACTGGTAATGTTTATGTTGGCTGTACCTTCTAATGAAATGACTGTTTATAGTTTGCATTGTTTAGGGTAATGTGATGGATCTCGTATCCCATATTATGTGCTGTATATTCTTTGAGTTTACAATAAAGTGAGTTCCAGTTGCACCTGAGCTATTGTCATCTAGTTCTTGTGTGCAATGTTACATAGTTACATAGTTAGCCAGGTTGAAAAAAGACACAAGTCCATCCAGTTCAACCTTAAAAACAAATAAATAAAATAAAAAATAATCGTACAATCCAGATACCCAATTTTATGCCCACAATTGATCCAGAGGAAGGCGAAAAAAAAAAACCCAGCAGAGCATGCTCCAATTTACTACAGCAGGGGAAAAAAATTCCTTCCTGATCCCCCAAGAGGCGATCGGATTTTCCCTGGATCAACTTTACCTATGTTAGTACCTTAATGTTCAGCCGTAATACCTGGTTCCAGAGTCGAGGAAGCTGTATCTTGGCGAAAGGACCCAAGCATGGTGCTCGGCGGGCCGTAACTCTTTTTTTATGCAGACCTGCACCAGATTCGATGAGCTCCTCCCATGTTAGTAAATCTCTCCATTAGAGATCGGATAGTGGTGGAGGTGCCCATCCCATTTTGATCCAATTTTCAATTTAACTTTGTGATGCGCGTTGGTTGTGTTTGGGATGTGGTCGCCTGTTCCGTGGAGCCAAAATTGCGCTGGAATCACAGCAAAGTAGTGTAGGATTCTTTTCCAAGATGGCGGCAAACTGAGTTACATTGATGTGAATGAGAACCATTGAAAACAATGTGATTTCAATCGTCATGCGATTCTGTGCAACTGAAACCGCACTGATGTGAAGAGGCCTTAGAGTTTGAATGGTGAGAGGTACCTGCAGGGTTCGTGATAGTAAAGGGGACCAGTCAGAGTTCGGATGGTGGGAGACACTTTTAGTATTTGGGTATTGGGGGAGGGGAACTCACTTTTCATTACATATAACACAAAGGGGTCCTGGTACCCTGGAAATAAGATGGCACCTGGTAGTCTCAGGTACTTGTAATGGGGTCATGAGACACAACAAGGGGGTCCTGGTAGACTTGAAATAAGGTGGCACTTGGAAGACTCCGACTTTTGTGACCCAAGTAGTCATGGACACCATGAGCCTAGAAACACCTCCCCCTTTCTCATTTGCCTCCTTTAAATCTCACTAATATGAAGTTCCCTTAAAGCTCAGAGATTCCCGGGGGGGTCTGAAATTGGGAGGAAAGGATGAAAAAACGTACTAGATTCGGGGGCCCCCCGTGCATTCCCACCAGGGCTGGACTGGGACAGAAATTTGGCCCTGGACTTCATCCAGACCGGCCCACTTACATTTTGAGTGTCCCATCACCACCCCCTTACATCAGAGTGTCCCATCACCAGGCCCCTTACATCAGAGTGTCCCATCAGCACCCCCTTACATCAGAGTGTCCCATCAGCACCCCCTTACATCAGAGTGTCCCATCACCAGCCCCCTTACATCAGAGTGTCCCATCACCAGCCCCCTTACATCAGAGTGTCCCATCACCAGCCCCCTTACATCAGAGTGTCCCATCACCAGCCCCCTTACATCAGAGTGTCCCATCAGCACCCCCTTACATCAGAGTGTCCCATCACCAGCCCCCTTACATCAGAGTGTCCCATCACCAGCCCCTTACATCAGAGTGTCCCATCACCAGCCCCCTTACATCAGAGTGTCCCATCACCACCCCCTTACATCAGAGTGTCCCATCACCAGCCCCCTTACATCAGAGTGTCCCATCACCAGCCCCCTTACATCAGAGTGTCCCATCACCAGCCCCCTTACATCAGAGTGTCCCATCACCAGCCCCCTTACATCAGAGTGTCCCATCACCAGCCCCCTTACATCAGAGTGTCCCATCACCAGCCCCCTTACATCAGAGTGTCCCATCACCAACCCCTTACATCAGAGTGTCCCATCACCAACCCCCTTACATCAGAGTGTCCCATCACCACCCCCTTACATCAGAGTGTCCCATCACCAACCCCCTTACATCAGAGTGTCCCATCACCACCCCCTTACATCAGAGTGTCCCATCACCAGCCCCCTTACATCAGAGTGTCCCATCACCAGCCCCCTTACATCAGAGTGTCCCATCACCAACCCCCTTACATCAGAGTGTCCCATCACCAGCCCCCTTACATCAGAGTGTCCCATCACCAGCCCCCTTACATCAGAGTGTCCCATCACCAGCCCCCTTACATCAGAGTGTCTCATCATCAGCCCCCTTACATCAGAGTGTCCCATCACCCGCCCCCTTACATCAGAGTGTCCCATCAGCACCCCCTTACATCAGAGTGTCCCATCACCCGCCCCCTTACATCAGAGTCCCATCACCAGCCCCCTTACATCAGAGTGTCCCATCACCAACCCCCTTACATCAGAGTGTCCCATCACCAACCCCTTACATCAGAGTGTCCCATCACCACCCCCTTACATCAGAGTTTCCCATCACCAGCCCCCTTACATCAGAGTGTCCCATCACCAGCCCCCTTACATCAGAGTGTCCCATCACCAGCCCCTTACATCAGAGTGTCCCATCACCAGCCCCTTACATCAGAGTGTCCCATCACCAGCCCCTTACATCAGAGTGTCCCATCACCAACCCCCTTACATCAGAGTGTCCCATCAGCAGCCCCCTTACATCAGAGTGTCCCATCAGCAGCCCCCTTACATCAGAGTGTCCCATCACCACCCCCTTACATCAGAGTGTCCCATCACCACCCCCTTACATCAGAGTGTCCCATCACCACCCCCTTACATCAGAGTGTCCCATCAGCAGCCCCCTTACATCAGAGTGTCCCATCAGCAGCCCCCTTACATCAGAGTGTCCCATCAGCAGCCCCCTTACATCAGAGTGTCCCATCAGCAGCCCCCTTACATCAGAGTGTCCCATCACCACCCCCTTACATCAGAGTGTCCCATCACCACCCCCTTACATCAGAGTGTCCCATCAGCAGCCCCCTTACATCAGAGTGTCCCATCAGCAGCCCCCTTACATCAGAGTGTCCCATCAGCAGCCCCCTTACATCAGAGTGTCTCATCACCAGACCCCTTACATCAGAGTGTCCCATCACCAGCCCCCTTACCTCAGAGTGTCCCATCACCAGCCCCCTTACATCAGAGTGTCCCATCACCAGCCCCTTACATCAGAGTGTCCCATCACCAGCCCCTTACATCAGAGTGTCCCATCACCAGCCCCTTACATCAGAGTGTCCCATCACCAACCCCCTTACATCAGAGTGTCCCATCAGCAGCCCCCTTACATCAGAGTGTCCCATCAGCAGCCCCCTTACATCAGAGTGTCCCATCACCACCCCCTTACATCAGAGTGTCCCATCACCACCCCCTTACATCAGAGTGTCCCATCACCACCCCCTTACATCAGAGTGTCCCATCAGCAGCCCCCTTACATCAGAGTGTCCCATCAGCAGCCCCCTTACATCAGAGTGTCCCATCAGCAGCCCCCTTACATCAGAGTGTCCCATCAGCAGCCCCCTTACATCAGAGTGTCCCATCACCACCCCCTTACATCAGAGTGTCCCATCACCACCCCCTTACATCAGAGTGTCCCATCAGCAGCCCCCTTACATCAGAGTGTCCCATCAGCAGCCCCCTTACATCAGAGTGTCCCATCAGCAGCCCCCTTACATCAGAGTGTCTCATCACCAGACCCCTTACATCAGAGTGTCCCATCACCAGCCCCCTTACCTCAGAGTGTCCCATCACCATCCCCCTTACATCAGAGTGTCCCATCACCAGCCCCCTTACATCAGAGTGTCCCATCACCACCCCCTTACATCAGAGCGTCCCATCACCAGCCCCCTTACATCAGAGTGTCCCATCACCAGCCCCCTTACATCAGAGTGTCCCATCACCAGCCCCCTTACATCAGAGTGTCCCATCACCAGCCCCCTTACATCAGAGTGTCCCATCACCAACCCCTTACATCAGAGTGTCCCATCACCAGCCCCCTTACATCAGAGTGTCCCATCACCACCCCCTTACATCAGAGTGTCCCATCAGCACTCCCTTACATCAGAGTGTCCCATCACCACCCCCCTTACATCAGAGTGTCCCATCACCCCCCTCTTACATCAGAGTGTCCCATCACCAACCCCTTACATCAGAGTGTCCCATCACCAGCCCCCTTACATCAGAGTGTCCCATCACCACCCCCTTACATCAGAGTGTCCCATCACCAGCCCCCTTACGTCAGAGTTCCCCATCACCAGCCCCCTTACATCAGAGTTCCCCATCACCAGCCCCCTTACATCAGAGTGTCCCATCAGCAGCTCCCTTACATCAGAGTGCTCCATCACCAGCCCCCTTACATCAGAGTGTCCCATCACCACCCCCTTACATCAGAGTGTCCCATCACCACCCCCTTACATCAGAGTGTCCCATCACCACCCCCTTACATCAGAGTGTCCCATCACCAGCCCCCTTACATCAGAGTGTCCCAACACCACCCCCTTACATCAGAGTGTCCCAACACCACCCCCTTACATCAGAGTGTCCCATCACCAGCCCCCTTACATCAGAGTGTCCCAACACCACCCCCTTACATCAGAGTGTCCCATCACCAGCCCCCTTACATCAGAGTGTCCCATCATCAGCCCCCTTACATCAGAGTGTCCCAACACCACCCCCTTACATCAGAGTGTCCCAACACCACCCCCTTACATCAGAGTGCCCCATCACCAGCCCCCTTACATCAGAGTGGCCCACTGAGACATCTGCCCACCGGGAAACTCCCGGTAGTCCCAATGGCCAGTACATGCCTGATTCCCACCACTTTTACTGATGCTGCAGAGGTGTGAAGAGCTGAACTATGAGTGTTGTGTATATAGGGACGTCTCCATCATTGGGTCACATTTCTCTGTATATAGTGAAGTGCCCATTATTGGATCATTTATAAATCATGAATTATTCCATCGTCTTCATGTCAATAGCAATAGTAATAAAGTGCGAAAATGTGAGATTTAAGGTACCAAATTAATCAAATGAAACAAAATAAAAAATGAACAAAATTCTATTAAATAAACATAAAAAAAAAAAAAATGTAAATTGACATATGAACATTCATACAGTCTTTTTCAGCTCTACATGTTTCGCCATCACCATGGCTTCCTCAGGAGCTTATTATAAACCTTGTGCACAATATCACTATAAACAAACAGAGAGAAAAACATCAAGTATATTCAATCAGCATAGAATACCTAATTTTTAAGGACCATAAAGGTCTATCAAAGATATACAGAAAAGCCCTACAATAATGTGTTTTTGTTTTCTGTATATCTTTAACCACTTGCAGACCGGACCAATTTGCTGGTCAAAGACCAGACCCCTTTTTGCGATTCGGCACTGCGTCGGTTTAACTGACAATTGCGCGGTCGTGCGACGTGGCTCCCAAACAAAATTGACGTCCTTTTTTCCCCACAAATAGAGCTTTCTTTTGGTGGTATTTGATCACCTCTGCGGTTTTTATTTTTTGCGCTATAACCAAAAATAGAGCGACAACTTTGAAAAAAAACGCATTATTTTTTACTTTTTGTTATAATAAATATCCCCCAAAAATATATAAAAAAACGTTTTTTTCCCTCAGTTTAGGCCGATACGTATTCTTCTACATATTTTTGGTAAAAAAAATCGCAATAAGCGATTATTGATTGGTTTGCGCAAAAGTTATAGCGTTTACAAAATAGGGGATAGTTTTATAGCATTTTTATTAATAATTTTTTATTATTTTTTTTTTTACTAGTAATGGCGGCGATCAGCGATTTTTATTGTGACTGCGACATTGTGGGGGACCCATCGGACATTTTTGACACATTTTCGGGACCATTGTCATTTATACAGCAATCAGTGCTATATAAATGCAGTGATTCCTGTGTAAATGACACTGGCAGTGAAGGGGTTAACCAGTGGGTGGCAGTGTAGGGGTTAAGTGTTCCTAGGGGCGTGTTACTAACTGTGGGGGGGTTGGGCTTTCATTTAGTGAACACTGATCTCTGCTCCAATCACATGGAGCAGAGATCAGCGTCACTAGTTGCTAGGCAGAATGGAGAAATGTTGTTTACAACGGCATTTCCTCTATTCGGCCGCTCCGTGAGACGATCGCGGGGATGTCTGCGGCGATCGAGTCCGCGGGTCCCGCGACCGGACTCACGGGGGTCCCGACCAGCGCTGGAGCGCGCCGCCGGCGGTGCGCTCCCGATGGCAGGGCGGCATTGAATATTGGACATACCTGTACGCCAATATGCCTGCCCGTGCCATTCTGTCGACGTACATCGGCGTGCGCTGGTCGGGAAGTGGTTAATAGACCTTTATGGCCTTTATAAAATAGGTATGCTATGCTGATTGAATATACTTAAAGGGGTTGTAAAGGTAAATGTTTTTTGCATTCTATGCATTAAGGTGAAAAAACATCTCACACTGCCGGCGCCCCCAGTCCCCTCCGTTTTACTTACCTGACCCCTCGAAAATCCTGCGCTCGCCCCCGACTTCCTCTTCACCACTCAGCCTGGCCGCTGATTGGCTGGAGTGGATGGATGGAAAGCAGCGCAGCCATTGGCTCGCGCTGCTGTCAATCACATCCAATGACGCAGCGCGCCGGAGGGGGGCGGGGCCATGTGATACCACGAGCGGCTATAGCCGCCGGCTGTATCACGGGAGCGCGCCTGCAGGGGCTTCTCACCATGAGAGGGCGCTCACATGAACGTGAGAAGTACCTGCGGGAGGAAGACGAGACAGCCGCCGAGGGACCCCAGAAGAGGAGGATCGGGGGCCACTCTGTGCAAAAGCAGCTGCACAGTGGAGGTAAGTATAACATGTTTGTTATTTCAAGAAAAAAAAAATTACTTTACAATCCCTTTAATGCTTTTCTCTCTGTTTACAGTGATATTGTACACAAGGTTTATAATAAGCTCCTGAGGAAGCCATGGCGATGGCGAAACACGTAGAGCTGAAAATACCATGTACTACAACCGTATGAATGTTCATAAGTCGATTTTAGCACTTTTTTTTTTTTTTTTTTTACTTAATAAAATTTTTGTTAATTTTTGATTTTGTTTCAATTGATTATTTTGGCACCTTAAAACTCAAATTTTCGCACTTTATTACTAATGTTTCTACTGTGGGGAGGTAATGAGACCCCTTATCCTAGGATAATAAAACGTATTGATCTTAATTAATGTCATCGGCAAGGTTTTCAGGCCCCCAGGCAGGAAAGTCCGGGGGACCGACTTACTATAAGCTTCTGACTCTGAAGACCTACCCTCCGAAGATCGATCAATTTTCTTCTATGTACAAATCTTGAATTATGAAATATTACAGAGCTTGTTCTGTAGGGTCTCTATACAGTGTATGGAACTGAATGATGGGGCGCATGGGGTTCCAAGGTCACTACTGTACAAGAGGAAGGGTGAGGAAAGGGGGTGAAGGGAAAGTAATGAGGAAGGACGGTTAAAAAATGATTTCATAATCAAAACCCCCACCCATGATCTGCTGCTGTTGATCTGGATTCCTTCACTATGAGAGGAAGGGGTGGGCTCTCCAGTGTAAACAGTGGTACTGTTTATATTCATGATAGCTGTGATTGGTCGTCGCAGCAATCACATGCTACAGAGCTACCAATGACAGCTCAGATCACAGAGATTAAGCAAAAATGATAGACAGGAGAGAGGGGAGCGCTCCGTGTCCTGTACTCTACTCCATTATATGTAAAACTCCCCATCGTCCTAATCTTAATCCCATTATCATAATTGTATAGTACGGGACACAGAATGTATAATCACAGACCCTGGCATGTCCCAAAACCAAGGGCGGCGAGAACATGGCAAACAACGGCAAGCAGGCCCACAAGAAAACAAGAGTCACCGAACCTGGAACTCCCGTATCACAGCTGGAACACCACAATACCTTTATATCCAAAGCCCACAGAGGCCTGGAGATCCACATGGTAAAACTTTGAGAAGGTGCGAACAGAAGAAGAGGGGGCAGCTGTGCAGACCTGAGAAATAGATGCTTGATGCCCAACCCTAACCCAGAAACCAACAGATCTGGCGGAGTGACCCTGATAGGGAAGGGGGGGGGGACCTGGAAATCAGAGGAAGCAGGATGACCCTTCTTGGGACCTTCATGGAGGACGGCACACAATGGCGGGAACTCTCCTTGGCGTATATTAGGGCAGGACGTATGGAAGCGAGGATAGTACCCTCACTGAGGGCAAAAGAAGGAAGCATTTGGGTCTCGGGACCTCCTTACCTACATGTAAGATAAGAAAATGGGTGTCTTTACAAGAACAGCCGCCAACTCAGAGACACCCCTGACGGAGGTAATTGCCACCATAAAGGGCACTTTGAAGGACCAAAAGTACCAGATTTCCATCCCGGGGGACACCGGAGTTCAGAGTGGGGGGATTAACATGAGCCACACCTTATATAAAGGTCTTTGGAACAGAATGAATAGGGATGAAAATCGTCCCTTTAGAGTACAAAGCCAAATGCCGGCCGAGACCAGACTGGAGGAAGTTCAGGATGTGAGGAATATTCCCGATATTCCCAGCAGCCAAGTACAATGGTAGATTTTATGTAGGAATTTTGGCTTTGATGAAGGGAGGTGTGACAATCAGTAATGCCCCTTCCTTTAGGTCCTGGGTATTAACAGCTCAGCCATTAAAGTCGACAACTGAGAAGCAGAATAGAATGGAGGGCTAGTTACAGGAGGTCTGGTCTACTTGGAAGTGTACCGCACGGGTGTGAATGGGCCCTAATACCGGATGTGAATGGGCCCTAACACTGGGTGTAAATGTGCCCTGATACTGGGTGTGAATGGGCTCAAATACCGGGTGTGAATGGACCCTAATACTGGATGTGAATGGGCCCTAATACCGGGTGTGAATGGACCCTAATACCAAATGTGAATGGACCCTAATACTGGATGTGAATGGGCCCTAATACTGGATGTGAATGGGCCCTAATACTGGATGTGAATGGACCCTAATACCAAATGTGAATGGACCCTAATACTGGATGTGAATGGGCCCTAATACTGGATGTGAATGGGCCCTAATACTGGATGTGAATGGGCCCTAATACTGGATGTGAATGGGCCCTAATACCGGGGGTGAATGTGCCCTAATACCAAATGTGAATGGGCCCTAATACTGGGTGTAAATGTGCCCTGATACTGGATGTGAATGGACCCTAATACCGGGTGTGAATGGACCCTAATACTGGATGTGAATGGGCCCTAACACTGGGTGTAAATGTGCCCTGATACTGGGTGTGAATGGGCTCAAATACCGGGTGTGAATGGACCCTAATACTGGATGTGAATGGGCCCTAATACCGGGTGTGAATGGACCCTAATACCAAATGTGAATGGACCCTAATACTGGATGTGAATGGGCCCTAATACTGGATGTGAATGGGCCCTAATACTGGATGTGAATGGACCCTAATACCAAATGTGAATGGACCCTAATACTGGATGTGAATGGGCCCTAATACTGGATGTGAATGGGCCCTAATACTGGATGTGAATGGGCCCTAATACTGGATGTGAATGGGCCCTAATACCGGGGGTGAATGTGCCCTAATACCAAATGTGAATGGGCCCTAATACTGGGTGTAAATGTGCCCTGATACTGGATGTGAATGGACCCTAATACCGGGTGTGAATGGACCCTAATACTGGATGTGAATGGGCCCTAATACCGGGTGTGAATGGGCCCTAATACTGGGGGTGAATGGGCCCCAATACCGGGTGTGAATGGACCGCAATACCGGGTGTGAATGGGCCCCAATACCGGGTGTGAATGGACCCCAATACCGGGTGTGAATGGGCCCCAATACGGGTGTGAATGGGCCCCAATACCGGGTGTGAATGGACCCTAGTACTGGATGTGAATGGGCCCTAATACTGGATGTGAATGGGCCCTAATACCGGATGTGAATGGGCCCTAATACCGGATGTGAATGGGCCCTAATACTGGATGTGAATGGGCCCCAATACCGGGTGTGAGTGGGCCCCAATACCGGGTGTGAATGGGCCCTAATACCGGGTGGGAATGGGCCCTAATACTGGATGTGAATGGGCCCTAATACTGGATGTGAATGGGCCCTAATACCGGGTGTGAATGGGCCCTAATACTGGGGGTGAATGGGCCCCAATACCGGGTGTGAATGGACCGCAATACCGGGTGTGAATGGGCCCCAATACCGGGTGTGAATGGACCCCAATACCGGGTGTGAATGGGCCCCAATAAGGGTGTGAATGGGCCCCAATACCGGGTGTGAATGGACCCTAGTACTGGATGTGAATGGGCCCTAATACTGGATGTGAATGGGCCCTAATACCGGATGTGAATGGGCCCTAATACCGGATGTGAATGGGCCCCAATACCGGGTGTGAATGGGCCCCAATACCGGGTGTGAGTGGGCCCCAATACCGGGTGTGAATGGGCCCTAATACCGGGTGGGAATGGGCCCTAATACTGGATGTGAATGGGCCCTAATACTGGATGTGAATGGGCCCTAATACCAGATGTGAATGGGCCCTAATACTGGATGTGAATGGGCCCCCATACCGGGTGGGAATGGGCCCTAATACTGGATGTGAATGGGCCCCAATACCGGGTGTGAATGGGCCCTAATACTGGATGTGAATGGGCCCTAATACCGGTTGTCAGTCGTTAGATTTCTCCGTATGATACAAATGATTTTCGGGAATCTCCCCTGATGATGTCACACCCAGAGGAATGGGGGAGGTTCTTATTGGCGGATGGAAAAATGGAGACATAGATTAGTGAGATTCGCTTTATTACTGCAGACTCATAACCCAGCTGAATCCGCTGCCAATAATAATAATAATAATCCTGAAATATGGTTACAAAATAATAGACATTTATAGAACATACAAGACATATTCCCCATCCCTTTCCTAGTGTCGACCAATCAGAAGACAGCTTTTGTCTGTGGCGAGGTGTCACCGGGGGGTCTAGGTAATAACAGGGAAGAGCAGGTGGCCTGGGGCCCTCACCTGCACCACACCTGCCATCACCTGCACCACACCTGCCATCACCTGCACCACACCTGCCATCACCTGCACCAGGGCTGTCAGTTGCTGTATTTTGTGCTAATAGATAACGGCATCTTTAGGGTTTAATCACAATCAAAACTAAGGCTTGAAAGTTAAAATACTTATAATCCAAATATCACCAACAAAAGGCGAGAGGACACATGATGAGAGGACACATGATGAGAGGACACATGATGAGAGGACACATGATGAGAGGACACATGATGAGAGGACACAGGTGAGAGGACACAGGTGAGAGGACACATGATGAGAGGACACAGGTGAGAGGACACATGATGAGAGGACACATGATGAGAGGACACATGATGAGAGGACACATGATGAGAGGACACATGATGAGAGGACACATGATGAGAGGACACATGATGAGAGGACACAGGTGAGAGGACACATGATGAGAGGACACATGATGAGAGGACACATGATGAGAGGACACAGGTGAGAGGACACATGATGAGAGGACACATGATGAGAGGACACATGATGAGAGGACGCATGATGAGAGGACACAGGTGAGAGGACACATGATGAGAGGACACATGATGAGAGGACACAGGTGAGAGGACACATGATGAGAGGACACAGGTGAGAGGACACAGGTGAGAGGACACATGATGAGAGGACACAGGTGAGAGGACACAGGTGAGAGGACACATGATGAGAGGACACAGGTGAGAGGACACAGGTGAGAGGACACAGGTGAGAGGACACATGATGAGAGGACACATGATGAGAGGACACAGGTGAGAGGACACAGGTGAGAGGACACAGGTGAGAGGACACAGGTGAGAGGACACATGATGAGAGGACACATGATGAGAGGACACAGGTGAGAGGACACAGGTGAGAGGACACATGATGAGAGGACACATGATGAGAGGACACAGGTGAGAGGACACAGGTGAGAGGACACAGGTGAGAGGACACATGATGAGAGGACACATGATGAGAGGACACAGGTGAGAGGACACAGGTGAGAGGACACAGGTGAGAGGACACAGGTGAGAGGACACATGATGAGAGGACACAGGTGAGAGGACACATGATGAGAGGACACAGGTGAGAGGACACATGATGAGAGGACACATGATGAGAGGACACATGATGAGAGGACACATGATGAGAGGACACATGATGAGAGGACACAGGTGAGAGGACACATGATGAGAGGACACATGATGAGAGGACACATGATGAGAGGACGCATGATGAGAGGACGCATGATGAGAGGACACAGGTGAGAGGACACATGATGAGAGGACACATGATGAGAGGACACAGGTGAGAGGACACATGATGAGAGGACACAGGTGAGAGGACACAGGTGAGAGGACACATGATGAGAGGACACAGGTGAGAGGACACAGGTGAGAGGACACATGATGAGAGGACACATGATGAGAGGACACAGGTGAGAGGACACAGGTGAGAGGACACATGATGAGAGGACACATGATGAGAGGACACAGGTGAGAGGACACAGGTGAGAGGACACAGGTGAGAGGACACAGGTGAGAGGACACAGGTGAGAGGGCACAGGTGAGAGGACACAGGTGAGAGGACACATGATGAGAGGACACAGGTGGGAGGACACATGATGAGAGGACACAGGTGAGAGGGCACAGGTGAGAGGACACAGGTGAGAGGACACATGATGAGAGGACACAGGTGAGAGGGCACAGGTGGGAGGACACATGAAGAGAGGACACAGGTGAGAGGACACAGGTGGGAGGACACATGATGAGAGGACACAGGTGAGAGGACACATGATGAGAGGACACATGATGAGAGGACACATGATGAGAGGGCACAGGTGGGAGGACACAGGTGAGAGGACACAGGTGAGAGGACACATGATGAGAGGACACAGGTGAGAGGACACAGGTGAGAGGACACATGATGAGAGGACACAGGTGAGAGGACACAGGTGAGAGGACACAGGTGAGAGGGCACAGGTGGGAGGACACATGATGAGAGGACACAGGTGAGAGGACACATGATGAGAGGACACATGATGAGAGGACACATGATGAGAGGGCACAGGTGGGAGGACACAGGTGAGAGGACACAGGTGAGAGGACACATGATGAGAGGACACAGGTGAGAGGACACAGGTGAGAGGACACATGATGAGAGGACACAGGTGAGAGGACACAGGTGAGAGGACACAGGTGAGAGGGCACAGGTGGGAGGACACATGATGAGAGGACACAGGTGAGAGGACACAGGTGAGAGGACACAGGTGAGAGGACACAGGTGAGAGGGCACAGGTGGGAGGACACATGATGAGAGGACACATGATGAGAGGACACATGATGAGAGGGCACAGGTGGGAGGACACAGGTGAGAGGACACAGGTGAGAGGACACATGATGAGAGGACACAGGTGAGAGGACACAGGTGAGAGGACACATGATGAGAGGACACAGGTGAGAGGACACAGGTGAGAGGACACAGGTGAGAGGACACATGATGAGAGGACACAGGTGAGAGGACACAGGTGAGAGGACACAGGTGAGAGGACACAGGTGAGAGGACACAGGTGAGAGGACACATGATGAGAGGACACAGGTGAGAGGACACAGGTGAGAGGACACATGATGAGAGGACACAGGTGAGAGGACACAGGTGAGAGGACACATGATGAGAGGACACAGGTGAGAGGACACAGGTGAGAGGACACATGATGAGAGGACACAGGTGAGAGGACACAGGTGAGAGGACACATGATGAGAGGACACAGGTGAGAGGACACATGATGAGAGGACACAGGTGAGAGGACACATGATGAGAGGACACAGGTGAGAGGACACAGGTGAGAGGACACAGGTGAGAGGACACATGATGAGAGGACACAGGTGAGAGGACACAGGTGAGAGGACACAGGTGAGAGGACACATGATGAGAGGACACAGGTGAGAGGACACAGGTGAGAGGACACATGATGAGAGGACACAGGTGAGAGGACACAGGTGAGAGGACACAGGTGAGAGGGCACAGGTGGGAGGACACATGACGAGAGGACACATGATGAGAGGACACAGGTGAGAGGACACAGGTGAGAGGACACAGGTGAGAGGACACATGATGAGAGGACACAGGTGAGAGGACACAGGTGGGAGGACACATGATGAGAGGACACATGATGAGAGGACACAGGTGAGAGGACACAGGTGAGAGGACACAGGTGAGAGGGCACAGGTGAGAGGACACATGGTGACCAGACACATGATGACCAGACACGTGATGAGCAGACACGTGATGACCAGACACGTGATGACCAGACACGTGGTGACCAGACACGTGATGACCAGACACGTGATGACCAGACACGTGGTGACCAGACACGTGGTGACCAGACACGTGATGACCAGACACGTGGTGACCAGACACGTGATGACCAGACACGTGATGACCAGACACGTGATGACCAGACACGTGGTGACCAGACACGTGATGACCAGACACGTGATGACCAGACACGTGATGACCAGACACGTGGTGACCAGACACGTGATGAGCAGACACGTGATGAGCAGACACGTGATGACCAGACACGTGGTGACCAGACACATGGTGACCAGACACGTGGTGAGTGGTGACCAGTCCTGTACAAGCCATCATTCATGGTGAGGATCACAGCTCTGAATTCAGACAATTCTCCGTGGACTTTGTTTGTGGATTTGGTGGGAGACGAGGTGTTCTTGTAGGTGAGGGGATGTTTTCTACCTTCATTGATAATATTTCCTCAGTAATGAGATGATGGGGGTGGTGGGAGGACGGCTCCATCCAGACACGTGTGGTGGGAAGGTCACGTAGTCTTCTCTCCCGGCCTTCTAATGACTTCCTCACCATATTTACTATTCATGAATTCCGAGGGCTCCATATCATTTCTATATCAGAGTCTTTGGGTTTTGTCTTCTGGGGACTGTGTGAGACAATCTGTCCTCCGGGTGCCACGTCCGGAGTGGCATCATGTGGTCAGAACGGGGATTGGATGAGTGGTGCTCAGTGATTGGATGAAGATTGTATGAACCCCCGGCGTGTGAGGAATAAATCATGGGGAACTTTCTCTTCAAAACCTGAGAAAAGAAAAAGTAATCATCATCCGCATGGAATCCAATCATCTCCACCGAGGGGCTTTCCCTGGGAGTGTACTGAGTGCAGCAGATGGAGGGATGGAAGGGGATGGGAACGCTGCCCCCAAGTGGTAAATATGAAGTATACACCTATCATACCTGTACAGTATTTCACATTGGGGAAGGTTTCTTTAGTCCTGAACATAATAACATTATTATTACTATTATTACTATTATTACTATTATTACTATTATTACTATTATTACTACTGCTATAATGATTTGGGGGTTGGGAATGTGGGGGGGAGGGGGGGGGAGGGGTTGGACGTATACAGGCTGTAGAGAGACATATAATGGGTGATAGGACCACATTTCTGGTGACTGTACTGCCCGGAAGGTGATTATCGGGGTTCTATTATCCGCCATCTTCCTTGTCCACAATCTATTAGCGCCCCTCTAGTTCATTCCCACCATATACAGGGGGAGGGAGGGGGGACATAATGATTGGATCCCCCGCAGATGGGGTAAGTTTTGCCCCCTTACATAGAAATGAAGGGTCTATAATTGTATTTTATATGATGGAGACAGAAGATCAACCAAAAATCCAGAAAACACACAATACAAATGTTATAAATGGAGTTCAGGGAGTAAAATAAGTATTTGACCCCCTTAGTAGTTGGTGGAGAAACCCTTGTTGGTGATCACAGAGGTCAGACGTTTCTTGTAGGTGGTGATGAGGTTTTCACATCTCAGGAGGGATTTTCTCCTCTCTTCTCTAAATCCTGAAGATTCCTTGGTTGTCTCTTGGCAACTAAAAGTTTCAGCTTCTCCATACATTTTCTATAGGATTAAGGTCTGGAGACCGGCTGGGCCACTCCATGACCTTCATGTGCTTCTTCAGCCATAATCAGCCTTTTTCTACGTCTAGACATGGCGAGTTGATGCCAAAGAGATTAATTTTGGTCTCATCTGATCACAGCAACTTCTCCCCAATCCTTCTCATGAACACCATCCCTACAGTCACACATGGAGGTGGGAACATGAACACCATCCCTACAGTCACACACGGAGGGGGGAACATGAACACCATCCCTACAGTCACACACGGAGGTGGGAACATGAACACCATCCCTACAGTCACACACGGAGGTGGGAACATGAACACCATCCCTACAGTCACACACGGAGGTGGGAACATGAACACCATCCCTACAGTCACACACGGAGGTGGGAACATGAACACCATCCCTACAGTCACACACGGAGGTGGGAACATGAACACCATCCCTACAGTCACACACGGAGGTGGGAACACGAACACCACCCCTACAGTCACACACAGAGGTGGGAACATGAACACCATCCCTACAGTCACACACGGAGGGGGGAACATGAACACCATCCCTACAGTCACACATGGAGGTGGGAACATGAACACCATCCCTACAGTCATACACGGAGGTGGGAACATGAACACCATCCCTACAGTCACACACGGAGGTGGGAACATGAACACCATCCCTACAGTCACACACTGAGGTGGGAACATGAACACCATCCCTACAGTCACACACGGAGGTGGGAACATGAACACCATCCCTACAGTCACACACAGAGGTGGGAACATGAACACCATCCCTACAGTCACTCGCGGAGGTGGGAACACGAACACCATCCCTACAGTCACACACGGAGGTGGGAACATGAACACCATCCCTACAGTCACACACTGAGGTGGGAACATGAACACCATCCCTACAGTCACACACGGAGGTGAGAACATGAACACCATCCCTACAGTCACACACGGAGGGGGGAACATGAACACCATCCCTACAGTCACACACGGAGGTGGCCAATGGACGGGTCATGTATTGTAAGATCTTGGAGTAGAACCTTCTTCTCTCAGCCAGAACACTGAAGATGGGTCATGGACGGGTCTTCCAGCATGACAATGACCCAAAACATATGGCCAAGGCAACTAAGGCTCAAGAAGAAGCACATGAAGGTCATGGAGTTGCCTAGCCAGTCTCCAGACCTTAATCCCATAGAAAATGTATGGAGGAGCTGAAATTTCAAGTTGCCAAGCAACAGCCAAAGAAATCTTAAGGATTTAGAGAAGATCTGTAAAGAAGAGTGGACCAAAATCCCTCCTGAGATGTGTGTGAAGCTCCTTTTTTTTTATGTAAGTTGCTTGGAGCTGCAGTTTGGCTCAGACTAATTATGTCAAAGTTCTGGTTTCTGTGCCAGTCTAGTTGGGTTGCGTTGGTTTCCACTTGATCGTAGGTGTCGCTGTCACCACCGCTAGGTGTAGAAAGGCAACAGGCTGGATGCATTGGATACCACCTTTGCTCGGAAATAGCTCAGTGGGAGTGGTTCACCCGCTGTGCATTCTGGGTGGGGGTATTTAAGGTACTGACGCCATTGGGTGGGGTTCGTTTTCCGGGGTTCACTATCCTGATCTCATGGCCCTCCTGGCCTGGGGTGTGGGCTGCATGTTCCTGTTCCTCGTGGGCCGGCTGGCCCGAGGTTCTGCAACTGAAATGATAGGCCCAGAAGTCTTGGGGGTCTATGGATCCAGGGGTGGTCCTGTGCCATCTTGCCTGCGGGGAGAAGCCAAGCGACTGGAGGATCCAGGGGGAGGACCGAGCAACGAGGCTGGTATCTCTGAAGGAGCCTGGAAACCCAGTTGGAGGACACAACCCGGGTCACCTACCATACAGTATTGCCGGGTCAATTGAAGGAAACAGATGCTGTGTGACCGTTCTTTCATTTTACAAGACGTTCCATTTAAATTTACAAGTCTGTGGCAGAGACTTTTGTTGAGCATCCCACCGGCTTCTAGGATGGTGAGAGGGGCCAATTCGCTGGTTGCTGGATCCAGTCTGTGGAAGATGTTGTCCTCTGGATTGGGAAAATACCTCTAACCCGCATATTACCAGGTACCTGAACTCCCCTCACCCCTCTATTGAAGGACTTTGTGTTTATCCCAAATAAATATTGAAAAAGGACTGAGTGTCTGAATTAACTTCCCTTGGGTTATTTTCCAACAGGACCCCCTAAGACGGAGAGACGAGCAGGTGAGGTAACGGTAAGCCCAACAAAATTCAGCAGCTCCTTCGGGGGTCAGTGCTACGTGTACATACCTGATCACCACCGACAAGAAACGTCTGACCTCTGTGATCGCCAAGAAGGGTTTCTCCACCAACTACTAAGTCATGTTTTGCTTGGGGATCAAATACTTATGTAGCGCCGGCTCCTGAAGAGCACACGCTACGTGTTTTTCAAATTTAAGGTTACACCTGAACTGTAGTTGAGTTTGGGTACAATTGTCTAAATTTGGACCTCAGCATCAGTCTGACTGGACTATGGGATGTTCAGCCTGGCCACAGGGGGCGCTGTCTCTTCTGGCAGGCATGGAACTATGGTCTGGTTGGGTGCTTAGGTTACTCTCTCTTGGAGCCCGCCTAGTTGGAATGGCGCTCTCACTGTGCTTTCTGGGAGAGGGTATTTAAGATGCGGATGTCACGTGGTTCGGGGGTTCCGGTCCAGTATGAGGTGCTGACTTCATGGTCCTCCTGACCAGCCCCCAGGAAGGCTATGGCCTGGGGTGCGGATCCACACAATCTTGATGTGCCGGGGCTGGCTAGCCCGAGGAAAGGAAACTAAAGAAGGATTCTGAGGTGGTCCGGTGCCGTCTCCGGTTTGGGAGAGACCCAGTGACTTCACGCTGTCCAGGGGAGGACTCTTCAGAAGAAGACCACGTACGGGTTGGTTTCTTAGCAAGAGCCTGGAGGAGCTGAAGTACCCGAGAGAATCCGGTCTTGTGGATATCACCAAGCTGGCTGAAAGATCCAGGAATCACACGAGTGTTCTTCAAGTTTACTTTTCCTACGTGTTCTACAACAACGTCTGTGGCAGAGACTTGTTCCTGAGGAAGCTCCTTGTTGGCTGCGAGACCTTGTGAGAGACGAACTGTCCAACCTGAGTGATCATCCAGCTGTGATTGGCTGTTCTCTGGAAGCAGTCAAAGTAAGAAAGTTCTTCAATGGTTTGACTTTGACACTAAAGCCCCACACACTATCAGATTGTCTGCTGAGTTTTTCCTTCAGATTTACCAAAACCATATAATATGAGGTCAAACCTTAGGAGTTTCAATGTGTCTGCAATCAGGCCGGCCCTTCTACTACATGGTTTTGGTAAATCTGAAGGAAAAACTCAGCAGACAATCTGATAGTGTGTATGGGGCTTAAGAGAACCTGAACTTCCTCTCCAACCCTCTGATCCTATACTAAGAGACTGTTCATTGTCTACGTTTTTGCAAATAAAATGCCTCTTCGTGGATCTGTCGTCAGTCTCTCAAGTTACTGGCCACCTACCACGGGACATCACTAGACGTGAAGTGAGGAAGAAGAAGGTAACGGTAAACCCAAATCTAACCAGCAGCTCCTTCGGGGGATAGCGCTACACTTATGTTACTCACTGAACTCCATTTATAACATTTGTATTGTGTGATTGTTCTGGATTTTTGGTTAATATTCTGTCTCCATCATATAAAATACCCCTCTGATAAAAAATTATAGACTCTTTGTTTCTTTGTAAGGGGGCAAATTTACACAATCTGCAGGGGATCCAATCATTATTCCCCCCTGTGTATGGTGGGAATGAACTAGAGGGGCGCTAATAGATTGTGGACAAGGAAGATGGCGGATAATAGAACCCCGATAAACACCTTCGGGGCAGTACAGTCACCAGAAATGTGGTCCTATCACCCATTATATGTCTCTCTACAGCCTGTATACGTCCTGCTTCCAACCCCCCCGGATTTGTGGTTGATACTCTGTGTCTATCATATAAAATACACCTCTGATAACAATTATAGACCCTTCATTTCTATGTAAGTGGGCAAAACTTACCCCATCTGTGGGGGAGCAGATCATTATTTGCCCCACTGTATCAGAATACAGTCTTGGGTTGGCTGCTCAGATACAGTGGCGTAACTAGAACCTTCATGGCCCCCGATGCAAGAAACCATGAAGGGCCCCCCTGAACCCCAGCCAGGGCCCTTCCCTCCGAGTCCGGTGGTGGAACTTCAGGGCGTGGTCACAGGTATGACCTTTGTGAGCCCTGTAGTTCCACCACTGGCATCAGTAGTTTTTTTTTTCACTATGGCTGGGGAGAACAGACATCGGACTGAGCGGCAATGCATGGAGCAGGAGAGGGGTACTCTGAGGAGCCGGCCGAGGACACAGGTCATGCCGGGAATGCACAACTAAAGAGCAGCCAGTGCGATAGTCGAGCATGGAGCTCTGCTAGTCACCCTCCACCTCCACCACCCGTGTGCATGGTGCACTGGTACTCCTAGCTGCCTATGCTGCTGCCGGCCGTATGTAGAGGAGGCTGCATGGGCCCCCTGGAGCACAGGGCACGGTTGCGGTCGCAACTGCTGCACCCCCTATAGTTACGCCCCTGCTCAGATATACATCTGATATGAAGAGATGCTGCTTTTGGGGTTCAGTCATTAGAAGGGAATAAAAGGCAAGACTTACTTCAACCATTTTGGCCAGAAAAATGAAGCAATGTTGGAGAAGAGATCTTGGGGTCCCCCGGCGGGTTGGACGGTGAAGATGATGGTACGTATGGGGATGGTCTGTCTTGCTGTGGTAGCAGTGGAATATTTTTGCTTTGCTTCATCGGCTGGGCATGCAAAGTACATGGAGCTGTTAGTGTTGTTAGTCATGGCAGGAAAGCGCTTATACACAGACGTTACAAGGTCTTAGTTCTAGGCAGAGGTATGAATACAGATACAGGTACCTAGGATGACATGCTGTGTGAATGTAGGACCCCTCACATGCACCATTCCCATATGAATTCATATACAGGACAGAACAATGCCATTAGTAATGGTGGAGACGTCCACAGACATGGAGCAGGAGATGGACCATCTGGACAGACATGGAGCAGGAGATGGACCATCTGGACAGACATGGAGCAGGAGATGGACCATCTGGACAGACGTGGAGCAGGAGTTGGACCATCTGGACAGACATGGAGCAGGAGATGGACCATCTGGACAGACATGGAGCAGGAGATGGACCATCTGGACAGACATGGAGCAGGAGATGGACCATCTGGACAGACATGGAGCAGGAGATGGACCATCTGGGCAGACATGGTGGCCTTACCTCACATTTTACCATTGGAGGGGCTTCTCCCCCGCGTTGTCTCTTTAGCTCTTGGGCTGAGTTAGATTCTCCTCCATGTTTTTGGATGGCAGGTACAAGCTGTATACCCCTCTCTTGTATCCAAAGAGTTTACAAGGCTTTTTGGCCTTTGCCTTGAAGGATGACCAGTCTTTGTGGAGTTGGCCCCCCCAGGGTGACACCATGTTTGTCTGATAGAGAGGAAACGTGGCTGGTGGCTGGAGACAAGGGTAAGGACAGGCAGGTCTATGAGCCTGGCCGAGGCGTGGGCTGGACACATGATTACCCAAATATGAGCGTTCTAGATAGAAGAAACGAAGGAAACCCACATGAAAACCCCAACCAGAAACGACAAGGAAGCTTCATATTCAGGAAATCAGAACGTTTCTAGAATATTCCAAGACTACATTTGTTATAATGTTACTTTTCATTACTGATTGCACTTACTGTACTGACAGTCTGACATGGATGGATGAAGAGATGGACAGGGAGAGAGTGGGGGATGGATAGAGGGATGAAATCTACAGACTGCTGAATGGATGAGAGGATCGACAGACGAAGGGATGAATGGATAGAGGGATGGGACCGGACCTACAGGTGGATGAATGGATAGAGGGATGGGACCGGACCTACAGGTGGATGAATGGATAGAGGGATGGGACCGGACCTACAGGTGGATGAATGGATAGAGGGATGGGACCGGACCTACAGGTGGATGAATGGATAGAGGGATGGGACCGGACCTACAGGTGGATGAATGGATAGAGGGATGGGACCGGACCTAAAGACTGATGGAGGGATGAAAAGATGGGTAGAGGAAGGAATGAATAGATGGATGGATGATTGTAGGGATGGGACAGGACCTACAGACTAATAGATGGATGGAATAACAGTTGTTGGATGAGGGGTGTAAGGATGGGTATAGGATGGGTAGAGGATGGGTATAGGACGGGCATAGGATGGGTATAGGATGGGTATAGGATGGGTATAGGATGGGTATAGGACGGGTATAGGATGGGTATAGAACGGGTATAGGATGGGTATAGGATGGGTATAGGACGGGCATAGGATGGGTATAGGATGGGTATAGGACGGGTATAGGATGGGTATAGGATGGGTATAGGATGGGTATAGGATGGGTATAGGACGGGTATAGGATGGGTATAGGATGGGTATAGGACGGGTATAGGACGGGTATAGGATGGGTATAGGATGGGTATAGGATGGGCGAATGTTGGATTCATAGAGGGATGGAGCTGTTGATTCATGTGTGTGTGGGGGAGGGTATTGATGCATATTATACATATATTGCTGGATGGGGAAATGGTGGAAAGATGGTTGTATGGAGAGTGATGGTAGTTGGATACATGAATAATCACCCTTTACAATTCTGCACAATCTCGAGGGCCCACATATAGTTTTCCATATCGCAGAGCCATCCGCACACAAACACAGGACACCCAACATTGGAGGTGAGTTACTCTTTACTCCGGGGTACTGACTTGTATCCCACCGTTCCTCTTCCTTCATACAACTAACGTGACCCCATATCTGATGAAGAGGAGTGGGGGTGGGGCAAACAAGGACATCTTCAGGCGCCCTCATCATCGTTTATTAACCTATGATGTCATCAGTTGTTGTGATGCCGTTAGTAACACACACAGTGCCCGAGGATGCAATGCTGCACAATAATATCCGGGGCTTGTCCCACCCACCGGCTTGTTGACAATTTTTGGCCGATTTGTGGCCATTTTTTGGGCATTTTGCCAAGGCCCCCCTGAAGAACCCAGAAGACACGCAGGTCTAGACCATCACAGTCCACCAGTATGGATGGCTGGACATCAGAATGATCTGTAGATGAATAGATGGAAGGACACATCTAATGATATGGTGATATCAGAGGTCGGAGTGGACCTTTTAAATGATCACAATCATATATGGATGACTGTAAATTGATTGATGGAAGCAGATTGAATTGGTAGTATCTGTAGATGATCATATGGTTGGTGGATGAGTATATGGATGATGGATATCGATCAGAATAGATCTATAGATATATGAATATAAGCATGGATGAATAGTATGGTATTTGTAGAGATATGAGGTGACTTTCTGGGTGATCACAATCAGTGGAGTATATAGATGAGTATATAGATGAGTATATAGATGATTATATAGATGAGTATATAGATGAGTATATAGATGGTGGATGTACATCTGAACGGATCTGTAGATTGATTGATGGAAGCAGATCGGTAGATGAACTGGTACAGTAGAAAGACTTAGGAAGACCTCTATGATGAAGACCTTTATTATCACAACCAATAAAGTATATTGATGATGGATGTAGATCAGCATGGATCTGTAGATGGATGAATTGTATGGTATTTGTAGAGATACAGTATGAGGTGACTTTCTGGGTGATCACGATGAATGCAGTATATGGATGATGGATGAGTATATGGATGATGGATGAGTATATGGATGATGGATGAGTATATGGATGATGGATGAGTATATGGATTACGGATGTACATCAGGACGGATCTGTAGATTGATTGATGGAATCAGATTTGTAGATGAACTTGTACAGTAGTATTAGGAAGTCCTCCTTTATGATCCCAACCAATAAAGAATATAGATGGTGGATGTAGACCAGAATGGATCTGTAGACCGATGGATAAATTGGTAGATAGAATTAGAGATATAAAAAGGACGTTCTAGGTGATCACAATGAAAAGAGTATATGGATGATGGACGAGTATATGGATGATTGATGAGTATATGGATGATTGATGAGTATATGGATGATTGATGAGTATATGGATTATGGATACACATCAGGATGGATCTGTAGATGAATTGATGGAAGCAGATCGGTAGATGAATTGGTAAAGTAGTATTAAAAGACTTAGGAAAGACCTCCTTTATGATCACAACCAATAAAGTATGTCGATGGTAGATGTAGATCAGAATGGATCTGTAGACGGACGGCTGGATGAATTCTATGGTATTTGTAGAGATATACTGACTAGAATGGTACCAGCTGATTGGAGAAAAGCCAATGTAGCTCCAATATTTAAAAAGGGCCCCAAATACATCCCTGGGAATTACAGACCAGTCAGCCCAACATCAATAGTATGTAAACTCTTGGAGGGGATGATAAGGGACTATATACAAGATGTTAGTAATCAGAACAGTATCATTAGCAGTAATCAGCATGGATTCATGAAGAATCGTTCTTTCCAAACTAATCTACTAACCTTCTATGAGGAGGTGAGTTGCCTTATAGATAAAGGAAGGTCCGTAGATGTGGTGTATCTAGATAAAGGAAGGCCCGTAGACGTGGTGTATCTAGATAAAGGAAGGCCCGTAGACGTGGTGTATCTAGATAAAGGAAGGCCCGTAGACGTGGTGTATCTAGATAAAGGAAGGCCCGTAGATGTGGTGTATCTAGATAAAGGAAGATCCGTAGACGTGGTGTATCTAGATAAAGGAAGGCCCATAGATGTGGTGTATCTAGATAAAGGAAGGTCCGTAGATGTGGTGTATCTAGATAAAGGAAGGCCCGTAGACGTGGTGTATCTAGATAAAGGAAGATCCGTAGATGTGGTGTATCTAGATAAAGGAAGGCCCATAGACGTGGTGTATCTAGATAAAGGAAGGTCCGTAGACGTGGTGTATCTAGATAAAGGAAGGCCCATAGATGTGGTGTATCTAGATAAAGGAAGGTCCGTAGATGTGGTGTATCTAGATAAAGGAAGGCCCGTAGACGTGGTGTATCTAGATAAAGGAAGATCCGTAGATGTGGTGTATCTAGATAAAGGAAGGCCCGTAGATGTGGTGTATCTAGATAAAGGAAGGCCCGTAGACGTGGTGTATCTAGATAAAGGAAGGCCCGTAGACGTGGTGTATCTAGATAAAGGAAGGCCCGTAGACGTGGTGTATCTAGATAAAGGAAGGCCCGTAGATGTGGTGTATCTAGATAAAGGAAGGTCCGTAGACGTGGTGTATCTAGATAAAGGAAGGCCCATAGATGTGGTGTATCTAGATAAAGGAAGGTCCGTAGATGTGGTGTATCTAGATAAAGGAAGGCCCGTAGACGTGGTGTATCTAGATAAAGGAAGGCCCGTAGACGTGGTGTATCTAGATAAAGGAAGGCCCGTAGACGTGGTGTATCTGGATAAAGGAAGGCCCGTAGACGTGGTGTATCTAGATAAAGGAAGGCCCGTAGACGTGGTGTATCTAGATAAAGGAAGGCCCGTAGACGTGGTGTATCTGGATAAAGGAAGGCCCGTAGACGTGGTGTATCTAGATAAAGGAAGGCCCGTAGACGTGGTGTATCTGGATAAAGGAAGGCCCGTAGATGTGGTGTATCTAGATAAAGGAAGGCCCGTAGACGTGGTGTATCTGGATAAAGGAAGGCCCGTAGACGTGGTGTATCTAGATAAAGGAAGGCCCGTAGACGTGGTGTATCTAGATAAAGGAAGGCCCGTAGACGTGGTGTATCTAGATAAAGGAAGGTCCGTAGATGTGGTGTATCTAGATAAAGGAAGGATGTACTGGAAATGGAGTGACTACAAAGAAGGACAACAAAGCTAATAAAGGGTCTGGAGGATATTAGATATGAGGAAAGGTTGTGAGCTCTGAACTTATTCTCTCTGGAGAAGAGACGCCTGAGAGGGGATATGATTTCATTATATAATTACCGGACTGGTGACCCCACAATATATAAATACCGGACTGGTGACCCCACAATATATAAATACTGGACTGGTGGCCCCACAATATATAATTACCGGACTGGTGACCCCACAATATATAAATACCGGACTGGTGACCCCACAATATATAAATACCGGACTGGTGGCCCCACAATATATAAATACCGGACTGGTGACCCCACAATATATAAATACCGGACTGGTGACCCCACAATATATAAATACCGGACTGGTGGCCCCACAATATATAAATACCGGACTGGTGGCCCCACAATATATAAATACCGGACTGGTGACCCCACAATATATAAATACCGGACTGGTGGCCCCACAATATACAAATACCGGACTGGTGGCCCCACAATATACAAATACCGGACTGGTGACCCCACAATATATAAATACCGGACTGGCGACCCCACAATATATAAATACCGGACTGGTGACCCCACAATATGTAAATACTGGACTGGTGACCCCACAATATACAAATACCGGACTGGTGACCCCACAATATATAAATACCGGACTGGTGACCCCACAATATATAAATACCGGACTGGTGACCCCACAATATATAAATACAGGACTGGTGACCCCACAATATATAAATACCGGACTGGTGAACCCACAATATACAAATACCGGACTGGTGACCCCACAATATGTAAATACTGGACTGGTGACCCCACAATATATAAATACCGGACTGGTGACCCCACAATATATAAATACCGGACTGGTGACCCCACAATATATAAATACCGGACTGGTGACCCCACAATATGTAAATACTGGACTGGTGACCCCACAATATACAAATACCGGACTGGTGACCCCACAATAGGGAGAAAACTTTTTCACGGAAGGGAGTGTAACAAGACTCGTGGCCACTCATTAAAATTAGAAGAAAAGAGGTTTAACCTTAAAGCGGAGCTCCACCCTAAAGTGGACCTTCCGCTCACTGGAACCCTCCCCCCCTCCGGCGCCACAATTGGCACCTTTCAGGGGGGAGGGGGGTGCAGGTACCTGTACAGTACAGGTATCTGCACCCACTTCCGGCGTAGATTCTGCAGAAGCTACACCCCTTTCCGAAGGTCCCCCGCTGCCTGCTGGGAAACACACGGATCCCAGAGACAGCGGGGACCATCCTTATTGCGCAGCGCGACTCGCGCATGCGCAGTAGGGAACCGGGAAATGAAGCCAAAAGGCTCCACTTCCTGATTCCCATACCCAAGATGGCGGCGGCAGCACCCGAGAGACGATCGAGAGATCAGCTTCGGGTGCCGATATCGCGGGCGCGCTGGCCGGGTAAGTGTCATTGTTTTAAAAGTCTGCAGCTGCAGTATTTGTAGCTGCTAGCTTTAAAAAAAAAAAAAACGGGGGACTCCCACTTTAAACTATGTAGAGGATTCTTCACAGTAAGGCCGCGTACACACGGGCGGATTGTCTGGCCAACTAAGTTCGTCAGACAATCCGACAGACAGTCCGTCCAACTTTCGAATGAACGGACTTGACCACACACGATGAACAGACAGTCCGCTGAAAGCGTGCGGGATGACGTGTACAGCACGTAGGACGGGACTAGAAATACGACGTCCAATACACTGCAATGCAACCTTCCGCCGTGTAAATCCTTTCTGAGCATGCGCCATTCTTAGTCCGTCCAACTTGCCTACACACGAGCGGACTGTCTGCTGAAACCAAGTTTGGACGGACAAAATTATGGAAATTCCGAAAGACTTAGTCCGCCAGACTGTCCGCTGAAAAAGTCCGCTGAAGCCCACACACGAGCGGACTGTCCGCTGAAACACGTTTCAGCGGACTAAGTTGGGCAGACAGTCCGCCCGTGTGTACGCGGCCTAAGTCCGGCAAGGATTTGGAACTCCCTTCCACAGGCGGTGGTCTCAGTGGGGGGGGGGGCATCGATGGTTTAAAAAAAATGATTAGATAATCACCTGAACGACTGCAACATACAATGTAATACTGACATATAATCACACACATGGGTTGGACCTGATGGACTTGTGTCTTTTGTCAACCTCACCTCCTATGTAACTATGTATATAAGACGACTTTCTAGGTGATCGCAATCAATGGAGTATATGGATGATGGATGTAGATCAAAATGGATCTATAGATTGGTAGATGAACTGGTAGTATTTGTAGATGATCATACAGATGCTTGATGAATATAAGGATGGATCTGTAGACGGATAGATAAATTGGTAGATAGGATTAGAGATACAGGTATGAAAAGGGATTTCTAGGTGATCACAATGAACGGAGTATACGGATGATGAATAAGTATATGGATGATGGATGTAGATCAGAATGGATCCGTAGATTGGTGGATGGAAGCAGATTGGTAGATGATCATATAGATGATGGATGTAGACCAGAATGGATCCGTAGATTGGTGGATGGAAGCAGATTGGTAGATGATGATATAGATGATGGATGTAGATCAGAATGGATCCGTAGATTGGTGGATGGAAGCAGATTGGTAGATGATCATATAGATGATGGATGTAGATCAGAATGGATCTGTAGATTGGTGGATGGAAGCAGATTGGTAGATGATGATATAGATGATGGATGTAGATCAGAATGGATCCGTAGATTGGTGGATGGAAGCAGATTGGTAGATGATCATATAGATGGTGGATGAGTATAGTAATGTAGATCAGAATGGATCTGTAGATTGGTGGATGGAAGCAGATTGGTAGATGATCATATAGATGATGGATGTAGATCAGAATGGATCTGTAGATTGGTGGATGGAAGCAGATTGGTAGATGATCATATAGATGATGGATGTAGATCAGAATGGATCCGTAGATTGGTGGATGGAAGCAGATTGGTAGATGATGATATAGATGATGGATGTAGACCAGAATGGATCCGTAGATTGGTGGATGGAAGCAGATTGGTAGATGATGATATAGATGATGGATGTAGACCAGAATGGATCCGTAGATTGGTGGATGGAAGCAGATTGGTAGATGATCATATAGATGGTGGATGAGTATAGTAATGTAGATCAGAATGGATCTGTAGATTGGTGGATGGAAGCAGATTGGTAGATGATCATATAGATGATGGATGTAGATCAGAATGGATCCGTAGATTGGTGGATGGAAGCAGATTGGTAGATGATGATATAGATGATGGATGTAGACCAGAATGGATCCGTAGATTGGTGGATGGAAGCAGATTGGTAGATGATCATATAGATGGTGGATGAGTATAGTAATGTAGATCAGAATGGATCTGTAGATTGGTGGATGGAAGCAGATTGGTAGATGATCATATAGATGATGGATGTAGATCAGAATGGATCCGTAGATTGGTGGATGGAAGCAGATTGGTAGATGATGATATAGATGATGGATGTAGATCAGAATGGATCCGTAGATTGGTGGATGGAAGCAGATTGGTAGATGATGATATAGATGATGGATGTAGATCAGAATGGATCCGTAGATTGGTGGATGGAAGCAGATTGGTAGATGATCATATAGATGATGGATGTAGATCAGAATGGATCCGTAGATTGGTGGATGGAAGCAGATTGGTAGATGATGATATGGATGATGGATGTAGATCAGAATGGATCCGTAGATTGGTGGATGGAAGCAGATTGGTAGATGATGATATAGATGATGGATGTAGACCAGAATAGATCCGTAGATTGGTGGATGGAAGCAGATTGGTAGATGATGATATAGATGATGGATGTAGATCAGAATGGATCCGTAGATTGGTGGATGGAAGCAGATTGGTAGATGATCATATAGATGATGGATGAGTATTTTAATGTAGACCAGAATGGATCTGTAGACGGATAAATTGGTAGATAGGAATAGAGATAGGAAAGGACTTTCTAGGTGATCCTCACAATCTGCGGCTGCTGAAGTGACTTTGATATGAGAAATCTCATGAGCTTCACCATCAGCTCCAATCATTCTCCTCTTACCTGAAAAGTCAGATTTGAAGCCCCATTTCACACCTTTAGAGAAGAATTTGGGTTTCAGACGATCCTTTTTAGGGAAAAAAGTCAAGTTTGACTTGTGTTTGCTCTTCTCTTTCTCCTTGTGTAGTTTTTGGTTGGTTCTTGGCTCAGAATATGGATTCTTTTGGTCTTTCTGGCCTTTGCTTAGATCTTTAGGCGATGACATCAGCCATTGAAGAGGTTTCGGAGTTGCTTGGACTGGGTTGTCCTTGGGGTGATCCACTAATACAGAGACACCTTCATCTAACAGTTTCTTGGAAGGTGATGGAATTGTCCTCATTGTTGGTCCTTCTCCTGTGTTTGGCCCGTCTTTGTAAAACGTTGAGTCACTTGTGGCCTGAAGATGTGAAGGAGCCCCCAATGACTTGGAAGGGAGCTCTGGTGTAGGTTGGACAAAGCTTTCCAGAATCTTATCTGTATAATCAGCAGGACTCTTGGGAGTGGTGAGGGGAGAATCTGTGTGGCTTTGCCCTCCTGGTTCCTTGGTTATCTCGCCATCCTTCTGTTTCTCGGTGGGCTGAGAATGGTCTGCACCTCGATCCAAGCTGGTGTTCTCCATAGTTGTAGCGGGCAATATGGATGGGCTATCATCAGTTGTGCCACGTTCTGTCTGTGGACTTGAATCTCGAGGTGTCTGCGGGGAGCCAATGGAGGAATCCTCTGGACTGGACGGAGTTAAGTCCAGTATCTGCTCGGATGTTGTGGTTGGCATGATGTGTGATAATGTTGGCACAGGTGGTGATGATTTGGTTGGTGTTGGGTCTGACACAGTCTTTGCTGTCGTAATGTCAGCTTCTAATACCATTGTTGAGTCTGAAGTCATTTCTGATTGTTTCTCTGATATCAGCTGTGAAGTTGTGCCTGGTACCAATTCAGATTGTGTGTCTGGTGCCATCGTTATTGTATACGGTGCCATCATTATTGTATATGATGCCAGCTCTATTGTATATGGTGCCAGCTCTGCATCGGGGGGCAGCTCAGACGTTGTGTCTGGCAGATTTGTGCTGTTTTCTTTCTGCTCTATGTCTACATCTGATTATAAATAGAAAGATTTCCCGTTATAGGCAATATATCAGCAGATGTGATACAATCATACATGATGTGGATATAAACAGGAGAGCGGGTGATAGACATGTCCAGCGGGTCTACTACATAGATCTCTGATCAGGCCTGAGCCTCACCGCTCCATTTCAGAAGAATGTTTAACAATCGTATCAACAGAGTTTTCCTTTCTTAAGAATAATTCCACTTTTGTGGGAAAGAAATAATAATACAGAATATACAATTGTTACATTAATATCTGTGCCATGTGTGGACCCTCATAACCCCCTAAGGACATCTGTGCCCTGTGCGGACCCTCATAACCCCCTAAGGACATCTGTGGCCTGTGCGGACCCTCATAACCCCCTAGGGATGTGTGTGCCATGTGCGGACCCTCATAACCCCCTAAGGACATCTGTGCCATGTGTGGACCCTCATAACCCCCTAAGGACATCTGTGCCATGTGCGGACCCTCATAACCCCCTAAGGACATCTGTGCCATGTGTGGACCCTCATAACCCCCTAAGGACATCTGTGCCATGTGTGGACCCTCATAACCCCCTAAGGACATCTGTGGCCTGTGTGGACCCTCATAACCCCCTAGGGATGTGTGTGCCCTGTGTGGATCCTCATACTTCCCTATGGACATCTGTGGCCTGTGTGGACCCTCATAACCCCCTAAGGACATCTGTGCCATGTGTGGACCCTCATAACCCCCTAAGGACATCTGTGCCATGTGTGGACCCTCATAACCCCCTAAGGACATCTGTGGCCTGTGTGGACCCTCATAACCCCCTAGGGATGTGTGTGCCCTGTGTGGATCCTCATACTTCCCTATGGACATCTGTGGCCTGTGTGGACCCTCATAACCCCCTAAGGACATCTGTGCCATGTGTGGACCCTCATAACCCCCTAAGGACATCTGTGGCCTGTGTGGACCCTCATAACCCCCTAAGGATATCTGTGCCCTGTGTGGACCCTCATAACCCCCTAAGGACATCTGTGCCCTGTGTGGACCCTCATAACCCCCTAAGGACATCTGTGCCCTGTGCGGACCCTCATAACCCCCAAGGGATGTGTGTGCCCTGTGTGGATCCTCATACTTCCCTATGGACATCTGTGGCCTGTGTGGACCCTCATAACCCCCTAAGGACATCTGTGGCCTGTGTGGACCCTCATATCCCCCTAAGGACATCTGTGGCCTGTGTGGACCCTCATAACCCCCTAGGGATGTGTGTGCCCTGTGTGGATCCTCATACTTCCCTATGGACATCTGTGGCCTGTGTGGACCCTCATAACCCCCTAAGGACATCTGTGGCCTGTGTGGACCCTCATATCCCCCTAAGGACATCTGTGGCCTGTGTGGACCCTCATAACCCCCTAAAAGACATATGTGTCCTGTGTGGACCCTCATATCCCCCTAAGGACATCTGTGCCATGTGTGGACCCTCATAACCCCCTAAGGACATCTGTGGCCTGTGTGGACCCTCATAACCCCCTAAGGACATCTGTGGCCTGTGTGGACCCTCATAACCCCCTAAGGACATCTGTGCCCTGTGTGGACCCTCATAACCCCCTAAGGACATCTGTGGCCTGTGTGGACCCTCATAACCCCCTAAGGACATCTGTGCCATGTGTGGACCCTCATAAACCCCTAAGGACATCTGTGCCATGTGTGGACCCTCATACCCACAGAGAAAGATACTTTAGGATTTGCATCCCACGTGGACCCTCATACCCCCAGAGAAGTGAAGCACACGTGTTGTATGTACATGTGACATATGCTGGATCATTTTTCCTGGTATGATAAGCTGGAATTATCAGAGTAGAGGGAAGGCAATAATGATAATCAGAAATGTGATATGCCGGGTGCCCCCACACTGCCCCCATACTCACCAAAGCCGGACATTTGTCTGAGGATCACATTTACCATCTGTGAATGTTGTTTACGTGTCTTTCATGGGGTCAAGGGCTATGCTGGGACCTCTAGTGATTTATTGTGCTCTGAGGACCTTGCTGGGACATATAGTGCCACTGGAATCAATCTGTGATAATTATTAACTGGATAATAATGCCGCAATTGTCGATGGATCCACATCACTGGACAATGTGATTGATGATGGATCTACAACGCTGGACAATGTGATGGATGATGCCTAAACACCTACCATCCCTAGCAACCCGCACCCTGAACACCCGCCATGCATAGCAACCCGCACCCTGAACACCCACAATGCCTAGCAACCCGCACCCTGAACACCCGCCATGCATAGCAACCCGCACCCTGAACACCCGCCATGCCTAGCAACCCGCACCCTGAACACCCGCCATGCCTAGCAACCCGCACCCTGAGCACCCGCCATGCCTAGCAACCCGCACCCTGAACAGCCGCCATGCCTAGCAACCCGCACCCTGAACACCCACCATGCCTAGCAACCCGCACCCTGAACACCCGCCATGCCTAGCAACCCGCACCCTGAACACCCTCCATGCCTAGCGACCCGCACCCTGAACACCCGCCATGCATAGCAACCCGCACCCTGAGGAGAAATGCCAGCCCACCCTGTCTCTTGGGGTCCAGGGGGTGCTACAAAATAGATTTTTTTATGTCACTTTAGCTTTAGTACATTCTACAGGTGCACCTGCCTCACAGGTAGGTTAAAGTGATTGTAAAGTCTCCTTTTTCATATTTTAAAAATAACAATCATGTTATACTTACCTGCTCTGTGTAATGGTTTGCACAGAGCATTCCAGATCCGCCTCTTCTCGGGTCCCTCGCCAGCTCTCCTGGCTCCTCCCCCCCAGATCCGCCTCCTCTCGGGTCCCTCGCCAGCTCTCCTGGCTCCTCCCCCCCAGATCCGCCTCCTCTCGGGTCCCTCGCCAGCTCTCCTGGCTCCTCCCCCCCAGATCCGCCTCCTCTCGGGTCCCTCGCCAGCTCTTCTGGCTCCTCCCCCTGTTATGTGCTCCTACCGCAAGCAGCACACGAGCCGCAGCTCTGTTTGTCCATTCAGACACGGAGCTGTGGCCCAGCCCCACCCCCTCTCTCTCCTCATTGACTCACTGGCCTTAAATGACAGAAGTGTGAGCCAATGGCACTCCACTGCTGTGTCTCAGCCAATGAGGAGGGAGAGTCCCGGACAGCTGAGGCTCTCATGCAACATCGCTAGACAGAGATTGGGCTCCTGTAAGTATTGGGGGTTGGGGAGCACACAGAGAGCTTTTTATCTTCATGCATAGAATGCATCTTCTGACCTTCCACCACTTTAAGGCTTTCCCCCAGAATGCTGCTTATAGGATCGTGCTTGGAGAATGTCCAGCAAATCCAACTTTGATTAGTCTGGTCATCTGTGGTCTGGTCATCATTAGTCTGGTCATCATTAGTCTGGTCATCATTAGTCTGGTCATCATTAGTCTGGTCATCACTGGTCTGGTCATCTGTGGTCTGGTCATCTGTGGTCTGGTCATCATTAGTCTTGTCATCACTGGTCTGGTCATCTGTGGTCTGGTCATCATTAGTCTTGTCATCTGTGGTCTGGTCATCTGTGGTCTGGTCATCTGTGGCCTGGTCATCTGTGGCCTGGTCATCACTGGTCTGGTCATCACTGGTCTGGTCATCACTGGTCTGGTCATCTCTGGTCTGGTCATCTCTGGTCTGGTCATCTTTGGTCTGGTCATCTCTGGTCTGGTCATCTTTGGTCTGGTCATCTCTGGTCTGGTCATCTCTGGTCTGGTCATCTCTGGTCTGGTCATCACTGGTCTGGTCATCTGTGGTCTGGTCATCTGTGGTCTGGTCATCTGTGGTCTGGTCATCTGTGGCCTGGTCATCTGTGGTCTGGTCATCACTGGTCTGGTCATCTCTGGTCTGGTCATCTCTGGTCTGGTCATCACTGGTCTGGTCATCACTGGTCTGGTCATCTGTGGTCTGGTCATCTGTGGTCTGGTCATCTGTGGTCTGGTCATCACTGGTCTGGTCATCATTAGTCTGGTCATCTCTGGTCTGGTCATCTGTGGCCTGGTCATCTGTGGTCTGGTCATCACTGGTCTGGTCATCATTAGTCTGGCCATCTCTGGTCTGGCCATCTCTGGTCTGGTCATCACTGGTCTGGTCATCTGTGGTCTGGTCATCTGTGGCCTGGTCATCTGTGGTCTGGTCATCTGTGGCCTGGTCATCACTGGTCTGGTCATCTCTGGTCTGGTCATCTCTGGTCTGGTCATCACTGGTCTGGTCATCACTGGTCTGGTCATCACTGGTCTGGTCATCTGTGGTCTGGTCATCTGTGGTCTGGTCATCACTGGTCTGGTCATCTCTGGTCTGGTCATCTCTGGTCTGGTCATCTGTGGCCTGGTCATCTGTGGTCTGGTCATCACTGGTCTGGCCATCTCTGGTCTGGTCATCTGTGGCCTGGTCATCTGTGGTCTGGTCATCTGTGGTCTGGTCATCTGTGGTCTGGTCATCACTGGTCTGGTCATCTGTGGTCTGGTCATCATTAGTCTGGTCATCTCTGGTCTGGTCATCACTGGTCTGGTCACCTGTGGTCTGGTCATCTGTGGCCTGGTCATCTGTGGTCTGGTCATCTGTGGCCTGGTCATCTGTGGTCTGGTCATCTGTGGCCTGGTCATCACTGGTCTGGTCATCATTAGTCTGGTCATCTCTGGTCTTGTCATCACTGGTCTGGTCATCTCTGGTCTTGTCATCACTGGTCTGGTCATCTCTGGTCTGTCATCTCTGGTCTGGTCATCTCTGGTCTGGTCATCTCTGGTCTGGCCATCTCTGGTCTGACCATCTCTGGTCTTGTCATCACTGGTCTGGTCATCGCTGGTCTGGTCATCTCTGGTCTGTCATCTCTGGTCTGGTCATCTGTGGTCTGGTCATCATTAGTCTTGTCATCACTGGTCTGGTCATCTGTGGTCTGGTCATCTCTGGTCTGGTCATCTCTGGTCTGGTCATCTCTGGTCTGGTCATCACTGGTCTGGTCATCTGTGGTCTGGTCATCTGTGGTCTGGTCATCTGTGGTCTGGTCATCTGTGGCCTGGTCATCTGTGGTCTGGTCATCACTGGTCTGGTCATCATTAGTCTGGTCATCACTGGTCTGGTCATCACTGGTCTGGTCATCACTGGTCTGGTCATCTGTGGTCTGGTCATCTGTGGTCTGGTCATCTGTGGTCTGGTCATCTGTGGTCTGGTCATCATTAGTCTGGTCATCTCTGGTCTGGTCATCTGTGGCCTGGTCATCTGTGGTCTGGTCATCACTGGTCTGGTCATCATTAGTCTGGCCATCTCTGGTCTGGCCATCTCTGGTCTGGCCATCTCTGGTCTGGCCATCTCTGGTCTGGTCATCTCTGGTCTGGCCATCTCTGGTCTGGCCATCTCTGGTCTGGCCATCTCTGGTCTGGCCATCACTGGTCTGGTCATCTCTGGTCTGGTCATCTCTGGTCTGGTCATCTCTGGTCATCACTGGTCTGGTCATCACTGGTCTGGTCATCACTGGTCTGGTCATCACTGGTCTGGTCATCTCTGGTCTGGTCATCTCTGGTCTGGTCATCACTGGTCTGCTCATCACTGGTCTGGATTCTTGCTTTAGGGATTGATACATGAAGTGGATTTATCTGAATGGTATCAAAATTTTGTATTGTGTGACCGGCAGTACTTACCTCCACACAGAGACCCCTTACAGGTGTGTGTCTCCACGCAGGCTGAACATGGGGCCCCCACCATAAACGGCTTCTTACCCTCGTAGTTCCCCCTGTGAGGAGGAAAGAGAATTCCATCATCATTATTCCCGGTATGAAGAATCATTCACATCAGATTTATGTACTAGAATGCGAAGGAGACCATCATGGAGCTCCAACCAGTGGTCGGTAGGGAAACTGCTGTGTATGATGGGGCCCGATAGGGAAACTGCTGTGTATGATGGGGGCCCATAGGGAAACTGCTGTGTATGATGGGGGCCCATAGGGTAACTGCTGTGTATGATGGGGGCCCATAGGGAAACTGCTGTGTATGATGGGGGCCCATAGGGAAACTGCTGTGTATTATGGGGGTCCGATAGGGAAGCTACTGTGTACGATGGGGGCCGATAGGGAAACTGCTGTGTATTATGGGGGTCCATAGGGAAACTCATGTAGGAAGCGGCAGAACCAATGAGGACCAAGCAATCGCAATCTGTCAGTGTGTGGTACGCCTTGCATTGTGTGTATCCCCCCGGCAGAGTTGGAGGAATCTGGTTCCTCCAGGGTGGTGAAGAGGAGAGGAGACTCCATGGCTTTAATGACTTCAGTGTTTAATCTTCGGTGTGGGAATGGGGCAAGGGGGGTTGGCAGGGATCAGAATAACAAAGATGTGAATTATTATGACATGAACACGTTAAGAAGAACATGGGGGGGGGGCAATTCTCTGATATTAATGTCAGAGCTCATTAATGTCAGAGAATTGCCCCCCATGTTCTCATTAATGTCAGAGAATTGCCCCCCATATTCTCATTAATATCAGAGAATTGCCCCCCATGTTCTCATTAATGTCAGAGAATTGCCGCCCATGTTCTCATTAATGTCAGAGAATTTCCCCCCATGTTATCATTAATGTCAGAGAATTGCCCCCATATTCTCATTAATGTCAGAGAATTGCCCCCATGTTCTCATTAATGTCAGAGAATTGCCCCCATGTTCTCATTAATGTCAGAGAATTGCCCCCCATGTTCTCATTAATGTCAGAGAATTGCCCCCCATGTTCTCATTAATGTCAGAGAATTGCCCCCCATGTTCTCATTAATGTCAGAGAATTGCCCCCATATTCTCATTAATGTCAGAGAATTTCCCCCCATGTTCTCATTAATGTCAGAGAATTGCCCCCATATTCTCATTAATGTCAGAGAATTGCCCCCCATGTTCTCATTAATGATCTGCTTGTCTGTGTGGGTCTCTCTGGTGGTGGGCCGAGGTATTGCAGGTTGTGACAAAGGTATTACAGCTGGATTTACCTGCCCCGGGTTCTGCCCTCATACCCTCCTACACCAATCAATGTCCTTGCCTTAGTCAGGCAGCCGCCATGTGCTTGCATTCTAGACACAGTTACATAGAAAAAAGACACAAGTCCATCCAGTTCTACCGCAAAAAAAATAATATTATCATACATTCCCATATACACAATTCTATACCCAGAGGAAGGTGAAACCCCCAGCAGAGCCATCATCCAATCTGCTAAAGCAGGGAAAAAATTCCTTCCTGATCCCCCGAGAGGCAATCGGATTTTCCCCGGATCACCTTTCCCTATAAATGTCATCCAGTTATATTCTGTACACTATAATAACAATAATCCCGACCTTTCTTATAGCAATCCACTGATTGGGCCAGATCCACCTCTGCAGGGAGTCTATTCCACATTTTCACAGCTCTTACTGTGAAGAAACCTTTCCGTATTTGGAGATGAAATCTCTTTTCCTGTAGATGTAAAGAGTCCTCCTTGTCCTCTGTGATGACTGTAAAGTGAATAACTCAACACCAAGTTCCCTATATGGACCCCTTATATATTATACATGGTGATCAAATCCCCCCCTTATATATTATACATGGTGATCAAATCCCCCCTTAATCTCCTCTTATCAAGAGAGAATAAATTCAGTTCCTCTAATCTCTCCTCATAGCTGAGCTCCTCCATGCCTCTTATCAGTTTGGTTGCCCTTCTCTGCACTTTCTCCAGTTCCCCGATATCCTTACTGAGAACTGGAGCCCAAAACTGAACGGCATATTCCAGATGAGGTCTTACTAATGATTTGTACAGATGAGATCTCTCTCTCTGGAGTCCAGACCTCTCCTATACAGGAAAGAGACCGCAGCTTGGCATTGCATGTTATTATTGAGCTTATGATCTACCAAAACCCCCAGATCCTTCTCCACTATGGATCTCCCAGATCCTTCTCCACCAGGGATCCCCCCCAGATCCTTCTCCACTATGAATCCCCCCAGATCCTTCTCCACTATGAATCCTCCAGATCCTTCTCCACTATGGATCCCCCCAGATCCTTCTCCACCATGGATCCCCCCAGATCCTTCTCCACTATGAATCCCCCCAGATCCTTCTCCACTATGAATCCTCCAGATCCTTCTTCACTATGGATCCCCCCAGATCCTTCTTCACTAAGTATCCCACAGATCCTTCTCCACTATGGATCCCCCCCAGATCCTTCTCCACCATGGATCCCCCCAGATCCTTCTCCACTATGAATCCCCCAGATCCTTCTCCACTATGAATCCTCCAGATCCTTCTCCACTATGGATCCCCCCAGATCCTTCTCCACTATGGATCCCCCCAGATCCTTCTTCACTATGGATCCCCCAGATCCTTCTCCACTATGGATCCCCCCAGATCCTTCTCCACTATGGATCCCCCCAGATCCTTCTTCACTATGGATCCCCCAGATCCTTCTCCACTATGGATCCCCCCCAGATCCTTCTCCACCATGGATCCCCCCAGATCCTTCTCCACTATGAATCCTCCAGATCCTTCTCCACTATGGATCCCCCCAGATCCTTCTCCACCATGGATCCCCCAGATCCTTCTCCACTATGAATCCCCCCAGATCCTTCTCCACTATGAATCCTCCAGATCCTTCTCCACTATGGATCCCCCCAGATCCTTCTTCACTATGGATCCCCCAGATCCTTCTCCACTATGGATCCCCCCAGATCCTTCTCCACTATGTATCCCCCAGATCCTTCTCCACTATGGAGCCCCCCAGATCTTTCTCCACTATGGACCCCCCCACATCCTTCTCCACTATGGATCCACCCAGATCCTTCTCCACTATGGATCCCCCCAGATCCTTCTCCACTATGGATCCCCCAGATCCTTCTTCACCATGGATCCCCCCAGATCCTTCTCCACTATGGATCCCCCAGATCCTTCTCCACTATGAATCCCCCAGATCCTTCTCCACTATGGATCCCCGGATCCTTCTCCACTATGGAACCTCCCAGATCCTTCTCCACTATGTATCCCCCCAGATCCTTCTCTACTATGGATCCCCCCAGATCCTTCTCCACTATGTATCCCCTCCAGATCCTTCTGCACTATGGACTCCCCCCAGATCCTTCTCCACTATGGATCCCCCCAGATCCTTCTCCACCATGGATCCCCCCCAGATCCTTCTACACTATGGATCCCCCCAGATCCTTCTCCACTATGGATCTCCCAGATCCTTCTCCACTATGGATCCCCCAGATCCTTCTCCACTATGGATCCTCCCAGATCCTTCACCACTATGGATCCCCCCAGATCCTTCTCCACTATGTATCCCTCCAGATCCTTCTCCACTATGTATCCCCCCAGATCCTTCTCCACTATGGAGCCCCCAGATCCTTCTCCACTATGGATCCCCCCAGATCCTTCTCCACTATGGACTCCCCCCAGATCCTTCTCCACTATGGATCTCCCAGATCCTTCTCCACTATGGATCCCCCCAGATCCTTCTCCACTATGTATCCCCCAGATCCTTCTCCACTATGGAGCCCCACAGATCCTTCTCCACTATGGATCCCCCCAGATCCTTCTCCACTATGGAGCCCCCCAGATCCTTCTCCACTATGGACTCCCCAGATCCTTCTCCACTATGGAGCCCCCCAGATCCTTCTCCACTATGGATCCCCCCAGATCCTTCTCCACTATGGATCCCCCCAGATCCTTCTCCACTATGTATCCCCCAGATCCTTCTCCACTATGGAGCCCCACAGATCCTTCTCCACTATGGATCCCCCCAGATCCTTCTCCACTATGGAGCCCCCCAGATCCTTCTCCACTATGGATCTCCCAGATCCTTCTCCACTATGGATCCCCCCAGATCCTTCTCCACTATGTATCCCCCAGATCCTTCTCCACTATGGAGCCCCACAGATCCTTCTCCACTATGGATCCCCCCAGATCCTTCTCCACTATGGACTCCCCCCAGATCCTTCTCCACTATGGATCTCCCAGATCCTTCTCCACTATGGATCCCCCCAGATCCTTCTCCACTATGTATCCCCCAGATCCTTCTCCACTATGGAGCCCCACAGATCCTTCTCCACTATGGATCCCCCCAGATCCTTCTCCACTATGGAGCCCCACAGATCCTTCTCCACTATGGATCCCCCAGATCCTTCTCCACTATGGATCCCCCCAGATCCTTCTCTACTATGGATCCCCCCAGATCCTTCTCTACTATGGATCCCCCCAGATCCTTCTCCACTATATATCTCCCCAGATCGCAGTGTTTTTTTGTGTTTTTTAGGATTGGTCCTTCTCTACTATGGATCACCCCAGAATCCGTCTCCACTATGTATCCCCCCAGATCCTTCTCCACTATGGACTCCCCCCAGATCCTTCTCCACTATGGATCCCCCCCGATCCTTCTCCACCATGGATCCCCCCAGATCCTTCTCCACTATGGATCCCCCCAGATCCTTCTCCACTATGGACTCCCCCCAGATCCTTCTTCACTATGGATCTCCCAGATCCTTCTCCACTATGGATCCCCCAGATCCTTCTCCACTATGGATCCCCCAGATCCTTCTCCACTATGGACTCCCCCCAGATCCTTCTCCACTATGGATCCCCCCAGATCCTTCTCCACTATGGATCCCCCCAGATCCTTCTCCACCATGGATTCCCCCCAGATCCTTCTCCACTATGGACTCCCCCCAGATCCTTCTCCACCATGTATCCCCCAGATCCTTCTCCACTATGTATCCCCCCAGATCCTTCTCCACTAAGGAGCCCCACAGATCCTTCTCCACTATGGAGCCCCCCAGATCCTTCTCCACTATGGAGCCCCCCAGATCCTTCTCCACTATGGATCCCCCCAGATCCTTCTCCACTATGGATCCCCCAGATCCTTCTCCACTATGGATCCCCCAGATCCTTCTCCACTATGGACTCCCCCCAGATCCTTCTCCACTATGGATCCCCCAGATCCTTCTCCACCATGGATCCCCCCAGATCCTTCTCCACCATGAATCCCCCCAGATCCTTCTCCACCATGAATCCCCCCAGATCCTTCTCCACCATGGACTCCCCTAGATCCTTCTCCACTATGGACCCCCCAGATCCTTCTCCACTACGGATCCCCTCAGATCCTTCTCCACTACAGATCTCCCCAGATCCTTCTCCACTATGGATCCCCCAGATCCTTCTCCACTATGGACCCCCCAGATCCTTCTCCACTACGGATCCCCTCAGATCCTTCTCCACTATAGATCTCCCCAGATCCTTCTCCACTATGGATCCCCCCAGATCCTTCTCCACTATGGATCCCCTCAGATCCTTCTCCACTATGGATCCCCTCAGATCCTTCTCCACTATGGACCCCCCAGATCCTTCTCCACTATGGACCCCCCAGATCCTTCTCCACTATAGATCTCCCCAGATCCTTCTCCACTATGGATCCCCCAGATCCTTCTCCACTATGGACCCCCAGATCCTTCTCCACTATGGACCCCCCAGATCCTTCTCCACTATGGATCCCCTCAGATCCTTCTCCACTATAGATCCCCCCAGATCCTTCTCCACTATGGACTCCCCCCAGATCCTTCTCCACTATGGATCTCCCAGATCCTTCTCCACTATGGATCCCCCCAGATCCTTCTTCACTATGGATCCCCCAGATCCTTCTCCACTATGGATCCCCCCAGATCCTTCTCCACTATGGATCCCCCCAGATCCTTCTTCACTATGGATCCCCCAGATCCTTCTCCACTATGGATCCCCCCAGATCCTTCTCCACTATGTATCCCCCAGATCCTTCTCCACTATGGAGCCCCACAGATCCTTCTCCACTATGGATCCCCCCAGATCCTTCTCCACTATGGACTCCCCCCAGATCCTTCTCCACTATGGATCTCCCAGATCCTTCTCCACTATGGATCCCCCCAGATCCTTCTCCACTATGTATCCCCCAGATCCTTCTCCACTATGGAGCCCCACAGATCCTTCTCCACTATGGATCCCCCCAGATCCTTCTCCACTATGGAGCCCCACAGATCCTTCTCCACTATGGATCCCCCCAGATCCTTCTCCACTATGGATCCCCCCAGATCCTTCTCTACTATGGATCCCCCCAGATCCTTCTCTACTATGGATCCCCCCAGATCCTTCTCCACTATATATCTCCCCAGATCGCAGTGTTTTTTTGTGTTTTTTAGGATTGGTCCTTCTCTACTATGGATCACCCCAGAATCCGTCTCCACTATGTATCCCCCAGATCCTTCTCCACTATGGACTCCCCCCAGATCCTTCTCCACTATGGATCCCCCCCAGATCCTTCTCCACCATGGATCCCCCCAGATCCTTCTCCACTATGGATTCCCCCAGATCCTTCTCCACTATGGACTCCCCCCAGATCCTTCTTCACTATGGATCTCCCAGATCCTTCTCCACTATGGATCCCCCAGATCCTTCTCCACTATGGACTCCCCCCAGATCCTTCTCCACTATGGATCCCCCCAGATCCTTCTCCACCATGGATTCCCCCCAGATCCTTCTCCACTATGGACTCCCCCCAGATCCTTCTCCACTATGGATCCCCCCAGATCCTTCTCCACCATGGATCCCCCCAGATCCTTCTCCACTATGTATCCCCCCAGATCCTTCTCCACTATGTATCCCCCCAGATCCTTCTCCACTATGGACTCCCCCCAGATCCTTCTCCACTATGGATCTCCCAGATCCTTCTCCACTATGGATCCCCTAGATCCTTCTCCACTATGGATCCTCCCAGATCCTTCTCCACTATGGATCCCCCCAGATCCTTCTCCACCATGTATCCCCCCAGATCCTTCTCCACTATGTATCCCCCCAGATCCTTCTCCACTAAGGAGCCCCACAGATCCTTCTCCACTATGGAGCCCCCCAGATCCTTCTCCACTATGGAGCCCCCCAGATCCTTCTCCACTATGGATCCCCCCAGATCCTTCTCCACTATGGATCCCCCAGATCCTTCTCCACTATGGATCCCCCAGATCCTTCTCCACTATGGACTCCCCCCAGATCCTTCTCCACTATGGATCCCCCAGATCCTTCTCCACCATGGATCCCCCCAGATCCTTCTCCACCATGAATCCCACCAGATCCTTCTCCACCATGGACTCCCCTAGATCCTTCTCCACTATGGACCCCCCAGATCCTTCTCCACTACGGATCCCCTCAGATCCTTCTCCACTATGGATCCCCCAGATCCTTCTCCACTATGGACCCCCCAGATCCTTCTCCACTACGGATCCCCTCAGATCCTTCTCCACTATAGATCTCCCCAGATCCTTCTCCACTATGGATCCCCCCAGATCCTTCTCCACTATGGATCCCCTCAGATCCTTCTCCACTATGGATCCCCTCAGATCCTTCTCCACTATGGACCCCCCAGATCCTTCTCCACTATGGACTCCCCCCAGATCCTTCTCCACTATGGATCCCCCAGATCCTTCTCCACCATGGATCCCCCCAGATCCTTCTCCACCATGAATCCCACCAGATCCTTCTCCACCATGAATCCCCCCAGATCCTTCTCCACCATGGACTCCCCTAGATCCTTCTCCACTATGGACCCCCCAGATCCTTCTCCACTACGGATCCCCTCAGATCCTTCTCCACTATAGATCTCCCCAGATCCTTCTCCACTATGGATCCCCCAGATCCTTCTCCACTATGGACCCCCCAGATCCTTCTCCACTACGGATCCCCTCAGATCCTTCTCCACTATAGATCTCCCCAGATCCTTCTCCACTATGGATCCCCCCAGATCCTTCTCCACTATGGATCCCCTCAGATCCTTCTCCACTATGGATCCCCTCAGATCCTTCTCCACTATGGACCCCCCAGATCCTTCTCCACTATGGACCCCCCAGATCCTTCTCCACTATAGATCTCCCCAGATCCTTCTCCACTATGGATCCCCCCAGATCCTTCTCCACTATGGACCCCCCAGATCCTTCTCCACTATGGACCCCCCAGATCCTTCTCCACTATGGATCCCCTCAGATCCTTCTCCACTATAGATCTCCCCAGATCCTTCTCCACTATGGATCCCCCCAGATCCTTCTCCACTATGGACCCCCCAGATCCTTCTCCACTATGGATTCCCCCAGATCCTTCTCCACTATGGACCCCCAGATCCTTCTCCACTACGGATTCCCCCCAGATCCTTCTCCAATATGGATTCCCCCCAGATCCTTCTCCACTATGGATCGCCCAAGATCCTTCTCCACTATGGATCCCCCCAGATCCTTCTCCACTACGGATTCCCCCCAGATCCTTCTCCACTATGGATTCCCCCCAGATCCTTCTCCACTATGGACCCCCAGATCCTTCTCCACTATGGATCCCCCCAGATCCTTCTCCACTACGGATTCCCCCCAGATCCTTCTCCACTATGGATCCCCCCAGATCCTTCTCCACTACGGATTCCCCCCAGATCCTTCTCCACTATGGATTCCCCCCAGATCCTTCTCCACTATGGATCCCCCAAGATCCTTCTCCACTACGGATCCCCCCAGATCCTTCTCCACTATGGATTCCCCTCAGATCCTTCTCCACTATGGATCCCCCAAGATCCTTCTCCACTATGGATCCCCCAGATCCTTCTCCACTATGGATCCCCCCAGATTATTCCACTGCATAGCTCGGTGTCATCTGCTGATTTTTGCTTACAGCTAACAGCAAAAGAAATCATGTTATGGTCACTGCTACCCAGATGTTCCTTTATCTGAACATTAGTAATACTCTCTGCATTGTTTGAGATTACCAGGTCCAACAGAGCATCATTCCTACTTGGGACCTCAATAAACTGGACCATAAAATTGTCCTGTAATAGGTTTATACATTTTTGCCCTTTAACTGTCCCAGCAGTGCCATTACCCCAGTCAATTTCTGGGTAGTTACCATCCCCCATTATTATCCCTGTCCCAGCCCTTGCAGCCCTTTGTATCTGTGCAAGGAGCTGAGTCTCCACCTCCTCATTAACATTGGGTGGTCTATAACTGTAACGGCACCCCTAATATAAAGGGGGTTAACGCCGTTTACGATGTTCCCTCTCCTAGACACACATCCACTCGCTACCAATATCCACAGCTAAACGACCCTTTCCTATAGGAGCCGACCCCTCTGGCAAAAAGACGAGACGCACTCTGTCCCTTCTGTAGTAGGTATGAATTTATTATTGAGAAACATTGTAACTTTATACACAATTCAAGGCACATGCTTTAACATGAACAAGGGCCCAGCTCCACCCACACATCCCAAGACTCAACACCTCATCCTGACGTCTGCTAGGCTTCAATCCCACCCAATACACATCTTTTCACAAAGGGTTGGCAGCCAGTCTGTCTGGCACTTTACAATACACACAAGGACAGACTTAAATGAACAATAGAAATGCAAAACAACTTAATTCCTCACAGCAATGATACTTAACCCCCATATACAGTATACATCCAATCTATATACAATGTATATAGAGGCTTGAATATGGCTATCACAGACCATATTGGGGGTTTCTTTTATTCATCCTGTGTCCAAAGTGACCCCACTGTCACAATAACAAACTCCAATGATTAACTTTGAACTACGCACATCTGTATGCAGTTCTACCCATAATGCCTCAGACTCGTCACACTCTCCATCCACCAGGTCCTCTTTCTCACTCGCTTTGGGATCACTTCTCACATACAGACAGACCCCTCCACCTTTCCTCTTTACTCTGTCTTTCCGAAAGAGTGCATAGCCAGGAATATTAATAGCCCAGTCATGTGAGGAATGAAGCCAAGTTTCAGCAATACCCATTACATCATAGCTCTCCTCATGCACCAGAGCTTCCAACTCGCCTATTTTGCTTGGCAGACTTCTGGCATTGGTGAACAAACATTTGAATGCATTAATATATTGTGACCGGTCACATACTATCCTCTTATTGGGTGTTCAGAGATTGCAACCAGGACTTGCTACTATACTTACCTTGGGTTTATGTGCTTTGGTTACCCTACCACTACTGCCCCTAAAATTACCCTCTGGAATATGCTTCACGCTGACTATCTCTATCTCTGGACCCTCCCCCCCATCACCTAGTTTAAAACCCCTCTAACTTTTTGGCCATCTTTATTCCCAGCTGATCTGCCCCCTCCTCATTTAGGTGCAGTCCGTCCCTTCTATAGTACCGGTTATCGACTGAGAAGCCGTCCCAGTCCTCCAGGAACCCAAACCCCTCCTTACTACACCAGCCCCTCAGCCACTTGTTTACTTCCCTAATCTCCCTCGGCCTTTCTGGTGTGGCTCCATGTACCGGCAGTATTCCTGAGAATATTCCTGAGAATTCTACCCTGGAGGTCCCTTTCATCAATTTAGCTCCCAAGTCCCTAAAATTGTTCTTTAGGACCCTCCATCTGCCTCTGACTTTGTCATTGGTGCCGACGTGCACCACGACAGCCGGGTCTTCCCCGCCCCCTCCCAGTATTCTGTCCACCAGAACCGTGATGTGCCGAACCCAAGCGTCCGGCAGACAACATACAATTCAGAGCTTCAGGTCTCTGTTACAGATTGGCCTCTCTGTCCTCCTAAGAATTGAGTCCCCTACCACCAGGATCTGTCCTTCCTTCCCCTCCCCCCCCACTCTGACTGGAGGAGATCTTCCCCCGGCAGCTGGGAGAGTCCCTCAGCTCCAGCAGTGCTGGTCCCTGACTGGGATCACCAATGTTTGACACAAGGTTATATAGACCTCAAGCACATGTGACCAACTAACCCCTCCCCTTAATTAGTAGGCTGAAGGGAGCAAAGGGAAAAACACAGTTCAAAAGATGTCAGAAAAAAAGTGTAAAAAAGCTACAAGGAAAAGCCCCAAAAAGAACCTAAAAATGCAAACCAGCAGTCACCAGCAATCACCAGCAGTCACCAGCAGTCACCAGCAATCACCAGCAGTCACCAGCAGCCACCATCAATAACCAGCAGTCACCAGCAGTCACCAGCAATCACCAGCAGTCACCAGCAATCACCAGCAGTCACCAGCAGTCACCAGTAGTCACCAGCAATCACCAGCAATCACCAGCAGTCACCAGCAATCACCAGCAATCACCAGCAATCACCAGCAGTCACCAGCAATCACCAGCAATCACCAGCAGTCACCAGCAATCACCAGAAATCACCAGCAGTCACCAGCAATCACCAGCAGTCACCAGCAATCACCACCAGTCACCAGCAGTCACCAGCAATCACCAGCAGTCACCAGCAGGCACCAGTAGTCACCAGCAATCACCAGCAGTCACCAGAAATCACCAGCAGTCACCAGAAATCACCAGCAGTCACCAGTAGTCACCAGCAATCACCAGCAATCACCAGCAGTCACCAGCAGTCACCAGCAATCACCATCAATCACCAGCAGTCACCAGCAATCACCATCAGTCACCAGCAGTCACCAGCAATCACCAGAAATCACCAGCAGTCACCAGCAATCACCAGCAGTCACCAGAAATCACCAGCAATCACCAGTAGTCACCAGCAATCACCAGCAGTCACCAGCAATCACCAGCAGTCACCAGCAGTCACCAGCAATCACCAGCAGTCACCAGCAATCACCATCAATCACCAGCAGTCACCAGCAATCACCAGCAATCACCATCAATCACCATCAATCACCAGCAGTCACCAGCAGTCACCAGAAATCACCAGCAGTCACCAGTAGTCACCAGCAATCACCAGCAGTCACCAGTAGTCACCAGCAGTCACCAGCAGTCACCAGCAATCACCAGAAATCACCAGCAATCACCAGCAGTTACCAGAAATCACCAGCAATCACCAGTAGTCACCAGCAATCACAAGCAATCACCAGCAGTCACCAGCAAACACCAGCAGTCACCATCAATCACCAGCAGTCACCAGAAATCACCAGCAATCACCAGCAGTCACCAGAAATCACCAGCAATCACCAGCAGTCACCAGCAGTCACCAGCAGTCACCAGCAATCACCAGCAAACACCAGCAAACACCAGCAATCACCAGCAATCACCAGCAGTCACCAGCAATCACCAGCAAACACCAGCAGTCACCAGCAATCACCAGCAGTCACCAGCAATCACCAGCAGTCACCAGCAGTCACCAGCAAACACCAGCAGTCACCAGCAAACACCAGCAGTCACCAGCAGTCACCATCAGTCACCAGCAGTCACCAGCAATCACCAGCAGTCACCAGCAGTCACCAGCAATCACCATCAATCACCAGCAGTCACCAGCAATCACCATCAGTCACCAGCAGTCACCAGCAATCACCAGAAATCACCAGCAGTCACCAGCAATCACCAGCAGTCACCAGAAATCACCAGCAATCACCAGTAGTCACCAGCAATCACCAGCAGTCACCAGCAGTCACCAGCAATCACCAGCAGTCACCAGCAGTCACCAGCAATCACCAGCAGTCACCAGCAATCACCATCAATCACCAGCAGTCACCAGCAATCACCAGCAATCACCATCAATCACCATCAATCACCAGCAGTCACCAGCAGTCACCAGCAGTCACCAGAAATCACCAGCAGTCACCAGTAGTCACCAGCAATCACCAGCAGTCACCAGTAGTCACCAGCAGTCACCAGCAGTCACCAGCAGTCACCAGCAATCACCAGAAATCACCAGCAATCACCAGCAGTTACCAGAAATCACCAGCAATCACCAGTAGTCACCAGCAATCACAAGCAATCACCAGCAGTCACCAGCAAACACCAGCAGTCACCAGCAGTCACCATCAATCACCAGCAATCACCAGCAGTCACCAGAAATCACCAGCAATCACCAGTAGTCACCAGCAGTCACCAGCAGTCACCAGCAATCACTAGCAAACCCCAGCAAACCCCAGCAATCACCAGAAGTCACCAGCAGTCACCAGCAATCACCAGCAGTCACCAGCAATCACCAACAATCACCAGCAATCACCAGCAGTCACCAGCAATCACCAGCAATCACCAGCAGTCACCAGCAATCACCAGCAGTCACCAGAAATCACCAGCAGTCACCAGCAATCACCAGCAATCACCAGCAGTCACCAGCAATCACCAGCAGTCACCAGCAGTCACCATCAATCACCAGCAGTCACCAGAAATCACCAGCAATCACCAGCAGTCACCAGAAATCACCAGCAATCACCAGCAGTCACCAGCAAACACCAGCAAACACCAGAAGTCACCAGCAGTCACCAGAAATCACCAGCAATCACCAGCAGTCACCAGCAAACACCAGAAGTCACCAGCAGTCACCAGCAATCACCAGCAGTCACCAGCAGTCACCAGAAATCACCAGCAGTCACCAGCAGTCACCAGCAATCACCAGCAATCACCAGCAATCACCAGCAGTCACCAGCAATCACCAGCAGTCACCATCAATCACCAGCAGTCACCAGAAATCACCAGCAATCACCAGCAGTCACCAGAAATCACCAGCAATCACCAGCAGTCACCAGCAAACACCAGCAAACACCAGAAGTCACCAGCAGTCACCAGCAGTCACCAGAAATCACCAGCAATCACCAGCAGTCACCAGCAAACACCAGAAGTCACCAGCAATCACCAGCAGTCACCAGCAGTCACCAGCAGTCACCATCAATCACCAGCAGTCACCAGAAATCACCAGCAATCACCAGCAGTCACCAGCAATCACCAGCAGTCACCAGCAGTCACCAGCAATCACCAGCAGTCACCAGCAATCACCAGCAGTCACCAGCAATCACCAGCAGTCACCAGCAGTCACCATCAATCACCAGCAGTCACCAGAAATCACCAGCAGTCACCAGCAATCACCAGCAATCACCAGCAGTCACCATCAATAACCAGCAGTCACCAGAAATCACCAGCAATCACCAGCAATCACCAGCAGTCACCAGCAATCACCAGCAATCACCAGCAATCACCAGCAGTCACCATCAATCACCAGCAGTCACCAGAAATCACCAGCAATCACCAGCCGTCACCAGCAATCACCAGCAATCACCAGCAGTCACCAGCAGTCACCAGCAGTCACCAGCAGTCACCAGAAATCACCAGCAATCACCAGCAATCACCAGCAGTCACCAGCAATCACCAGCAGTCACCATCAATCACCAGCAGTCACCAGAAATCACCAGCAGTCACCAGAAATCACCAGCAGTCACCAGAAGTCACCAGCAGTCACCATCAATCACCAGCAGTCACCAGCAGTCACCAGAAATCACCAGCAGTCACCAGAAGTCACCAGCAGTCACCATCAATCACCAGCAGTCACCATCAATCACCAGCAGTCACCAGCAGTCACCAGCAATCACCAGCGGATTGGGAATTTGGGGCTCTCATAATAATCTGCCTCGTCCCTGCACCCCCCAGCAACTTCTTTCACGACTCGTGTTTTCCCAAATGAAGTGAAAACCTGACTCTTCACCCTGGATGGGGAATATTTCGGGCTGACTAGTGTTATTCTTATACAGGATTTATATGGCACCAACAGGTCATGCAGCGCTGTACAATATCAAAGGGAAACATTACAGTTACAATACAAGAGGGTTAGGAGAGCTCAGAAGAGCTTACAATCTAAGAGTGTGGGGGGCAAGTGGGGCAATATGTTATAAGTGTGGGAAATGAGCTGATGGAAGTGGTAAAAGATTCGTTGGAGGCGTGATAGGCTTCCCTTAAGAGATGAGCTTTAGGCAACCTCGGCCCTCCGGCTGTGGTGAAACTACAACTCCCATCATGCCTCTGCCTCTAGGAGTCATGCCTGTGATTGTCAGGGTCTTGCAATGTCTTGTGGGACTTGTAGTTTCAAAATAGCTGGAGGGCTCAGGATGCCTACCCCAGACAGAGTAGGAGATAGCTGGATAGATTGGGGTAGGGAGTTCCAGAGGATGGGAGAGGTTCTGGAGAAGTCCTGGAGACGAGCATGGGGGAGGAGGAGACAAGGAAGGAGGAGGTCTTGGGAGGAGCGGAGAGGAGAGTAACTAGCTGGGGAATGTTTTTACTGCTATCATCTATGTAGCGCTCACCTCTGGGAGGCCACTGAGAATATCATCAGGTCTCCGGACCAGTACAGAGGCTGCCAGGCTCACCGGCTCAGTTCAGCCAGGGAAGTCTTTGATCAGGAAAGGGGTTCAGGGATCGGGATACCCCAAATGATGGCAGAAACAGCAGGGGGGGGGGGGGCGCTTCTCACCAGTCTTCTCTTTCCTGAAGGTGGTCAGTATATCCAGGACTCTATAAGAGTAGAGCCAGTCCATATAGCATCCTACGGCCCTTCTTTTCTAGCACAGCAAGGTCTTCACTCACAATGCCCCAGGAGCTGTGTGCCACCCGGCAACCATAGGTAGGTCCTCAGTGAGGGGGGCAAAATATCCTTCTCCAGACCACGACTCCAGGGTAGTGCTCTCCACCAAATAACCCATCAGCAATCTCCTCCAGACCCTCAACCCAGCAGCTGCTGCCCAGACTGCAATTCTTGTGGTAGGAGCTCTCCCGGGAGGACTGGAACCCTACCTCCCGGGAGGACCGGAACCCTACCTCCCGGGAGGACCGGAACCCTTCCTCCCGGGAGGACCGGAACCCTACCTCCCGGGAGGACCGGAACCCTACCTCCCGGGAGGACCGGAACCCTACCTCCCGGGAGGACCGGAACCCTACCTCCCGGGAGGACCGGAACCCTACCCCCCGGGAGGACCGGAACCCTACCCCCCGGGAGGACCGGAACCCTACCTCCCGGGAGGACCGGAACCCTACCTCCCGGGAGGACCGGAACCCTACCTCCCGGGAGGACCGGAACCCTACCTCCCGGGAGGACCGGAACCCTACCTCCCGGGAGGACCGAAACCCTACCACCCGGGAGGACTGGAACCCTACCTCCCGGGAGGACTGGAATCCTACCACCCTGGAGGACTGGAACCCTACCTCCTGGGAGGACTGGAACCCTTCCTCCCGGGAGGACTGGAACCCTTCCTCCTGGGAGGACTGGAACTCTTCCTCCCGGGAGGACTGGAACCCTACCTTCCGGGAGGAATGGAACCCTACCTTCCGGGAGGAATGGAACCCTACCTCCTGGGAGGAATGGAACCCTACCTCCCGGGAGGACTGGAACCCTTCCTCCCGGGAGGACTGGAACCCTACCTTCCGGGAGGACTGGAACCCTACATCCTGGGAGGACTGGAACTCTACCTCCCGGGAGGACTGGAACTCTACCTCCCGGGAGGACCGGAACCCTACCTTCCGGGAGGACCGGAACCCTACCTCCCGGGAGGACTGGAACCCTACCTTCCAGGAGGACTGGAACCCTACCTCCCGGGAGGACTGGAACCCTACCTCCCGGGAGGACTGGAACACTACCTTAAAAAGGAAAGGGCACTTTGGAAAGGCCTCTCAAATATTTATCACAGCCAGCCACCTTCTGGATTCTTCCTTCCAGAGATTGGCTGGGGCCTGATAAATATTCACATCGGTCATTTGATACTCCCAGAAGCCGATCGGAGAAATCAAACATTCAGGTCAGGAAACCTCAACCAGACAAAAGTAATAGATCACCGCCGATCCACCGACTACAGTGAGGCCAACACTACATTTTGCCTACCAGCCTAACCAGAGGAGGGATATATATATATATATAACAGGGCTTTATATCAGCGGGAACAGAATGTATGGGAAGGGGTATGCTGGAGGGTCTATCAATACTGGCTGTTGGGGGATCTATTGTCCCTGGGGGGCGATCCATTGTCCCTGGGGGGATCTATTGTCCCTGGGGGCGATCTATTGTCCCTGGGGGGGGATCTATTGTCCCTGGGGGGATCTATTGTCCCTGGGGGGGATCTATTGTCCCTGGGGGGGATCTATTGTCCCTGGGGGATCTATTGTCCCTGGGGGGGTCTATTGTCCCTGGGGGGATCTACAGCAAGTTGAGTAAATGCCAAAGAGCTGAATTTTGGTCTCATCTGACCACAGAACTTTCTCCCCCCAATCCTTCTCTGAATCATTTAGATGTTCATTGGCCTCACTGTACATGTCCCTTCTGAGGAGGAAGAAAAATGGGGACTATGACCCTGAGAACACCATCCCTACAGTCACACACGGAGGTGGGAACATGAACACCATCCCTACAGTCACACACGGAGGTGGGAACATGAACACCATCCCTACAGTCACACACGGAGGGGGGAACATGAACACCATCCCTACAGTCACACACGGAGGGGGGAACATGAACACCATCCCTACAGTCACACACGGAGGTGGGAACATGAACACCATCCCTACAGTCACACACGGAGGTGGGAACATGAACACCATCCCTACAGTCACACACGGAGGTGGGAACATCAACACCATCCCTACAGTCACACACGGAGGGGGGAACATGAACACCATCCCTACAGTCACACACAGAGGGAGGAACATGAACACCATCCCTACAGTCACACACGGAGGGGGGACTATGAACACCATCCCTACAGTCACACACGGAGGTGGGAACATGAACACCATCCCTACAGTCACACACGGAGGTGGGAACATGAACACCATCCCTACAGTCACACACGGAGGTGGGAACCTGAACACCATCCCTACAGTCACACACGGAGGTGGGAACATGAACACCATCCCTACAGTCACACACGGAGGTGGGAACATGAACACCATCCCTACAGTCACACACGGGGGGAACATGATGCTTTGGGGTGGTTTCTCTGATAAAGGTACAGGCCGACTTTGCTGCATTGAGGGGCCATGTATTGTAAGGTTCTGGATGAGAACCTTCTTCCCTGTGAAGATGGGTCATGGATGGGTCTTCCAGCATGACAATGACCCAAAACATACCGCCACGGCAACAAAGGAGTGGCTCAAGATGAAGGTCATGGAGTGGCCTAGGCAGTCTCCAGACCTTAATCCCATAGAGAATGTATGGAGGAGCTGAAACTTCGAGTTCCCAAACAACCTTCAGGATTTCGAGAAGATCTGTAGAGAAGAGAGGAGAAAATCCCTCCTGAGATGTGGAAACCTCATCACCACCTACAAGAAACGTCTGACCTCTGTGATCACCAACAAGGGTTTCTCCACCAATAGGGATGAGCTGAACACCCCCCGGTTCGGTTCGCACCAGAACTTGCGAACGACCCCCGCGTTCGGTACAAACGTTAGAACCCCATTGAAGTCTATGGGACTCGAACGTTCGAATTGGAAAGTGCTAATTTTAACGGCTAATATGCAAGATAGTGTCCTAAAAAGGGTTTGGCGACCTGCCTCCTGCCTCAGGGGACATGGGTCACTGCAAAAAAAAGTTTTAAAAACGTCCGTTTTGGCGGGAGCACTGATTTTAATGACGATTAAAGTGAAAAAAAAAAGTGAAATATTCCTTTAAATATGGTGCCTGGGGGGTGTCTGTAGTATGCCTGTGAAGTGCCACGTGTTTCCCGTGTTTAGAACAGTCCCTGCACAAAATGACATTAAACGGAAATAACACCATTTAAAACTGCTTGCGGTTTTAATGTTATATCTGGTTCCTGCAATATGGTTGAAAATCATTCAGAAAAATGGCATGGGTAGCCCTCCCTGCCCATTATCAGCCTATTTGGGTCTTGTACGCATATTAAGGGGAACCCCGTACCCATATTAAAAAAAGGAAATGTGTGTGGCCCCCAGGCCCTATATACTCAGAACAGCAGTATACAGGCGGTGCAAACAAGACAGGGACTGTGTAGGTTTGTTGTGTTAAGTTGAATCTGTTTGTAATTCTCAACCGGTACATTTCTAAAGTGTAGCTCCAGTCAAAAAAACTATCTTTAAGCTTTTTGGAAAACATAGGGAAGGGTTATCACCCAGGGCTCGAGTCCTGCGGGAACGCGTGGGAACGGCGTCCCTGCACTTTTTTCACAGCAGGAACGCCGTTCCCTTTGCAGGACTAGAGCCGCCTGAGCCGATCCTTCACTAAGCATCGCCGCATAGTAAAGGACGGCGTCCTCCCCTCTCTCGGTCCTCCTCCCAGGGCCGGTGCTACCACTAGGTGGACTAGGCACTGGCAGTCGCCTAGGGTGCAGCCACAGCCTCAGTGCGGGAGGAGGTGGGGAAGGATCTGGCAAAAGCAACAAGCCGGCAGAAGTAAGTGAGAGATGCAGAAATTAGTTCCAGTCCCCGGAAAACCCATCCACCTTCTCCTCCCTCGTCCGTCCTCTGCGCTCTGTCAGTGCCTGTGTGTGGACAGTGCAGGTGACGGCTTGGCAAGTATAGCTGTCCTAGGTGGAGGAAATGGATCCATTCCTCACGTTGCTCCATCCAACTCCACCTCCAGCATGCCTGGATGCAGCCTGTCCCAAGCAGCTTCACACACATGGCTTCTCTCGCCCCCCTCCCTGCTCGCATCTTCAGTCTGTGAAGGAGAGGTGGGCAGGAAGATTTAAAAGAAGCAGCTGACAGACACTCTGATACTGTACTGCTGAATAAATCAGAGAGCCTCCAGGAGCCTTCCAAGTGAGTGTGTGCACTTCCATTGACTCCCTCCGACCTCTCTCTCTTCCACACCCCAGCTTCTAGAAAACCTCCCTTTGCAGGGAGAATGGCTCTCACTTCCAGGAGACAATTCAGGGACAATCTCCCCTTCCTTCTCTTTGCATGTTTCCAACCTTTTCTTTCACTCTTCATCACTGAGGAATACCACACAGCTTTAAGGGTCGGGGCGGATCAGTGCTGATCCGCCCCGTGGATATGCGCTTGCACAGCGGGGATGGCCGGAGCGATCTCCGCTGAGCAGGAAGATGACAGGTCCGTCTCTGCACACTGCGCAGGGATGGACCTGTCACAGCGCCGCTCTCCCCTATGGGAGATCGGGTGACAACGGACCGCAGTGTCCATCTTCACCCAATCCGATGACGGATGGAAAAACAGCTTTTTCCTCCGTCACACTTTTTCGGATCCGAGCGGGTGGGATGTCAGCGGATTTCTCTTCCTGCAGACAGCCAGACTATATTTGCTGCAAAGTGGACTGTGTTTTTAAAGCGGTTTTCCACCCTAAAGTGGAAGTTCCGCTCATGTGATCCCTCCCCCCTTCGGTACCACAATCGGCACCTTTCAGGGGGGAGGGAGGTGCAGTTACCTGGATAATCCAGGTATCTGCACCCACTTCCGGGACAGCCCGCCGCAGATGCCCCCCCCCCCCCCATTGTATTCTGGGAAACACACAGTTCCCAGGACACAGCGGGGACCAGTGGAGACGCACAGCGTGACTCGCGCATGCGCAGTAGGGAGCTGGGCAGTGAAGCCGCAACTCTTCACTTCCCGATTCCCTGACAAAGGATGGCAGTGGGGGCAGCAGAGAGATGAGCGATCGCTCGTCATCTGCCGCCGACATCGCTGGACCCTGGGACAGGTAAGTGTCAATTTATTAAAAGTCAGCAGCTACTAATATTGCAGCTGCTGACTTTTAATATTTTTTTTAAAGGTGCAGAACCGCTTTAAGTTTATTTTATCAATTTTGAGTATTTTTTTTGCTTTTCATAAAATAAAAATCCTTTTTGAGTTGTATTTTGTGTGTTGGTCACAGCCTCATATTGGTGCAATTTTATATATTTTGATAAAATGTTATTGATCTAAAAATATTTTTAGATAATCTTTATGCACAATAAGAACCCTTTCACACCCACAGCACCCAGGTGTCAGCGGTATTTTTAGCGGCACTTTTCAGTCATTTTTGCAGTGCTTTTCGAGAGTTAGCAGAGTACTTTTAATACCTGTTAGCGGCCTTAAAAGGATTAAAAGCGTTGGCAAAGTGCCACTGCAGCGGGTCGCTTTACTGGCACTTTGGCAACGCTGCCCTATTGATTTCAATGGGAAAGGGAGCTTTAAGAGTGGTGAATACACTGCTCCTATAGCACTGCAAAGATGCAGCTTGCAGGACATTATGCATTTGTATATGTATATGTATGTAACAGGGTGTATTTGTGTTAGAAATTCCCTGCGAGGGAAAGATAATCACCCACTGTGGTGATTATTCTGTTAGTTTGACAAGTTAACTTATTTTATTTTTGTAAACTGGCACTTTACAATAAATGTTACACTGTATTTTCTGTGAAATATGTATGCATATGAGCGTATCATAATTTTTTTTTTTTTTGGTGGGGGAGTGGATCTCGGGTGGGAGTTCCCACACTTTTTTCCCCAGGACTTGACCCCTGTTATCACCCCTGTATAATTTGTTTTGTCGTCCATCTTTTTTCATCTCACTTGCTGCTGTCTCCTTGCGTTTGCAAGTAGGAGATGTTTGTAAGTTGGATGTTTGAAAGTAGGGGCCTGCCCTATATTATAGCGGTATGTACTGGGTACAGAGCACGCAGACAGCACGCACTATCTCCTAACACTACTGACTGCAAGCTCTATTATTAACCACTTGTTAGCCCAATGTTTGCATAAAGTGAAAGATGAAGTTATGCTGAGTAAATAGATATCAAACATGTCACTCTTCAAAATTGCACATGCCCGTGGAATGGCGCCAAACGTCGCTACTTAAAAAATCCCCATAGGCGACGCTTTAATTTTTTTTTTACTGGTTACATGTTTTGAGTTGCAGAGGAGGTCTAGGACTAGAATTATTGCTCTCGCTCTAACATTCTCGGCGATACCTCACATGTGTGGCACATGCGAGCACATGGGGACATGGGCGCTTTAATTTTTATTTTATTTTTTTATTGTTCATTTTACTTTATTTATTTTAGTTTGACATTTTTTTCCCCAAAAATATATTTTTGATCACTTTTATTCCTATTACAAGAAATGTAAACATCCCTTGTAATAGGAATATGGGGTGACAGGTCCTCTTTACAGTGAAATCTGGGGGGTCAATATGACCCCACATCTCACCTCTAGGCTGGGAAGCCTGAAATAAAAAATAAAAAAAAGATTCTGGCTTTGATCGTACTGGCGAGTTGGTAGAAGCACCGGAGGGCGGTGAGGGGTGGGGGGCGTCTATGGCTGGGTATTTCAGGGTATCACCGAGTATGGCTGGGTATCTCTGAGTATGGCTGGGTATGGCAATTTATGGCAGGGTATTACAGAGTATTGGCGGGGTATTGGCGGGGTACTACAGAGTATTGGGGGGTACTACAGAGTAATGGCAGGGTACTGCAGACTATTGGGGGTACTGCAGAGTAATGGCAGGGTACTGCAGAGTATTGGGGGGTACTGCAGAGTAATGGGGGTTACTGCAGAGTAATGGGGGTTACTGCAGAGTATTGGGGGTTACTGCAGAGTATTGGGGGTTACTGCAGAGTATTGGGGGTTACTGCAGAGTATTGGGGGTTACTGCAGAGTAATGGCGGGTACTGCAGAGTATTGGGGGGTACTGCAGAGTATTGGGGGTTACTGCAGAGTATTGGGGGTTACTGCAGAGTATTGGGGGTTACTGCAGAGTAATGGGGGTTACTGCAGAGTAATGGCGGGTACTGCAGAGTAATGGCGGGTACTGCAGAGTAATGGCGGGTACTGCAGAGTAATGGCGGGTACTGCAGAGTAATGGCAGGGTACTGCAGAGTAATGGCAGGGTACTGCAGAGTAATGGCAGGGTACTGCAGAGTAATGGCAGGGTACTGCAGAGTAATGGCAGGGTACTGCAGAGTAATGGCGGGTACTGCAGAGTAATGGCGGGTACTGCAGAGTAATGGCAAGGTACTGCAGAGTATGCACTGGTATTGCAGAGTATTGGCAGGGAATTGAGGGATTAAATTCGGTGAGCAGCGATGTGGGCACTGCAGATGCAGCCCACATCGCTGCTGACACCGATCTCTTTCCCCTCCGCTGTACCGATCGGTACAGAGAGGGGAGGGAGGAACCGGCGTCATAACATGACGCCGGTTTGTTTCCAAGTGATCACTCCGTCATTTGACGGAGCAATCACGTGGTAAATGGCCGCTATGAGCGGCCGTTTACCGTGATCCGTGATGCGACCCGGCGGTCACGGATGCTCTCGAGTGCGCACACCTCGGGGCACGCGAGAGCAGAATTCTGGGAGGCCGTTAATTAACGGCCTCTCAGAGTTAAACAACCGCCCTGAAGCCCTTAATCAGCAATGGGCAGTTGTTAAGTGGTTAAAGCTAGATCACTAGCTATATAGGTGAGGTGAATATAGTGGTGTATACTGCGGTCAGGGCACAGACAACAACCACTACACAGCAGCAAGATAGGAAATCAGCCAAAAACGATCGGTGTGTGCTGTGTTGAAGGTACACAGAACACCCACTGCTTCAGATGCAAAGTAACACACTACACGAGGCCGCCTTAAAGGCGGCCTTATATAGTGTGGGGCGTGCACTACACAGCCTGAGCTATGATTGGCCACAGGCAGGATGCCTGTGGCCAATCATGGCTCTCCTCGCTGCCGGCGCTGCGATTGGCCAAGCATGCGGGGTCACAGTGCATGCTTGGCCAATCATGGGGCAGCAATGCATTGCGCCACCGCAGTGCATTGTGGTCCGCGCGCGCGTCACTCGAATTTTGACGCGAACGGCCCAAACGTTCGGAATTCGCCGAACGGACGAACAGCCAATGTTCGAGTCGAACACGAAGCTCATCCCTATCCACCAACTACTAAGGGGGTCAAATACTTATTTTACTCACTGAACTCCATTTATAACATTTGTATTGTGTTATTTTCCTGGAGTTTTGGTTGATCTTCTGTCTCCATCATATAAAATACAATTATAGACCCTTCATTTCTATGTAAGGGGGCAAAACTTACCCCATCTGCAGGGGAGACGATCGATATCCCCCCCTCTGTACATAGTAAGTCGGTCAGCACAGCCAGGCACAGTGGTGTTCCCCGGCCTGCCAGATCACAGCATTGTGTTCCTCATTAGGGACAATGTGGTTGTGCGTTGTTGTCGGTTGGTTGGCCTCCGACGCGTTTCTCCTGGGTTTTGTTGGCGACAATATTAGTAGGACGGGGAGGAGAAGGTTGGGGGGTTTGTTCCGGCAGACGTGTCTCACCCAGGACTTGGTGTGTTTTCCATGTCTGTCCTCACAGCTCATGTTATTCCCTCCATTTCATTATTCACAAGTGACTTTCCTGACGAGGATTGTACGTCTCCACCGGATCCCGGTGACGGCAAACTACCCCCCCCACCCCCGCCCACCCCCCCATACCCCCCCCCCCCCCCCCCGCCGCACAATCCAGCCTGGAAAAGTCATTTCTTCCCCTCCCAGAGTCACAGTAATAAAAGCAGATCCGGCCTTCCAGGTCGTATTATTGAGATCCCGGCCAACTTTCTCCAGCTGAACATTCCTCAGCTTCTCCAGGGATTCCTTCTAGACTTCAACTAGGAGGAGGCGCACACTGTGACAGGACGGGGATGCAGCGGGCATCTGCACTGTGCTGGGGGTGCAGAACACATTTGTGCCACCGCTGAGATGCCTCCTGCACCCCTCATCAGTGCACAGATACCCCCTACACCCCCAGCCAAAGCACAGATACCCCCTATACCCCCAGCCAAAGCACAGATACCCCCTACACCCCCAGCCAAAGCAGAGATACCCCCTACACCCCCAGCCAAAGCACAGATACCCCCTACACCCCCAGCCAAAGCACAGATACCCCCTACACCCCCAGCCAAAGCACAGATACCCCCTACACCCCCAGCCAAAGCACAGATACCCCCTACACCCCCAGCCAAAGCACAGATGCCCCCTACACCCCCAGCCAAAGCACATATACCCCCTACACCCCCAGCCAAAGCACAGATACCCCCTACACCCCCAGCCAAAGCACAGATACCCCCTACACCCCCAGCCAAAGCACAGATACCCCCTACACCCCCAGCCAAAGCACAGATACCCCCTACACCCCCAGCCAAAGCACAGATACCCCCTACACCCCCAGCCAAAGCACAGATACCCCCTACACCCCCAGCCAAAGCACAGATACCCCCTACACCCCCAGCCAAAGCACAGATACCCCCTACACCCCCAGCCAAAGCACAGATGCCCCCTACACCCCCAGCCAAAGCACAGATGCCCCCTACACCCCCAGCCAAAGCACAGATGCCCCCTACACCCCCAGCCAAAGCACAGATACCCCCTACACCCCCAGCCAAAGCAGAGATGCCCCCTACACCCCCAGCCAAAGCACAGATGCCTCCTGCACCCCTCATCAGTGCACAGGTACACCTTGCATTTGAAATCGGAGCATAGATACCCTCTACAGATCAATTCATGGCAAGGATGCCCCCAGTCACAGCACATCAACCCCCCCATAGCACACCTGATCCACGTACCACTAGACAAAGCACAGATGCCCCCTACACCCCCAGCCAAAGCACAGATGCCTCCTACACCCCCAGGCAGAATACAAATACTTTATGTACCCCCATTTCACCTGTACATTCAGACCACCTATACACCCACCTCACCTGTACACCCACCTCACCTGTACACCCACATCACCTGTATGCCCTGATCACCTGTACACCTACATTACCTGTACAACCCTAGTAACCCTAAACCTAGGAATCCCAACACTAACCATAGTAACCCTAAACTTAGGAAACCTAACCCTAAAAACGTTAACCTTAACCCTAGGAACCCTAACCCTAAGAACTCTAACCATAACCTTAGGAAACTTAACCCTAAACCTTGGTAACCCTAACCCTAGGAACCCTAACTCTATTAACCCTAAACCCTGTAGCCATAGCCCTAGGAACACTAAACCTAAACCTATTAACCCAAACCTTAAGAAACCTTACCCTAAACCTAGTAACCCTAACCCTAGGAAACCTAACCTTAGTAGCCCTAACCCTTGGAACTGTAAACCCTAGGAACCCTAACTCTATTAACCCTAAACCTAGTAGTCATAACCCTAGGAAACTTAAGCCTAACAACCTTAACCCTATTAACCCTAAACCTAGGAACCCTAATGCTAGGAAACCTAACCCTGGTAACCCTAAAGGATTGTCATTGTCTTTGTGAAAAGTGTCAGCTAAATGCATTTCCCACCATGTGACAAATCAAAGAGTGCTGATTGGTTGCTGACTTACGGCGGTTCATAGTTACAGACCAGGAGATACATGTTGCCATCTTCAAATCCCTCAATCTTCTCACAGAATTTCTGTCCACATCCGATGCGTTCTGTGTGGGCCCAGACCATCTGTGAAGAATGACAGGAATTCTCATGTGTGACAGCACCAGAGGATACAGGTAACAGCCCTCAGCCAATGTGGCCCCTGATTGGTGATTAGTGTGGCCCCCTTTCGGGGTTATGTCCAATCGAAAGCACCCCTCAGCCAATGAGCAGCCATTCAACCAAACATGTTCTGAACCTCGAAGTGCCTTGTGACTCTCAACTTTCCCATCTTCAGGGAGAATGTAAAAGCAAAACTTTTTCTATGTTTTGGATGGATTTGGGATCGGACCCCCTGTCATGTTTCTATTGCTGTCTGTGTCCTCTGTTGGGGAGACTCATCCTCTATTTGTGCCGGAGTCCCCGAAAGTGACTGGAAATCCAAATTGTTACACAAGAGTTGGGGGAAATCTTCCATCGGTGAGACACCTGACTATATCTCCAGAGGGGTAACAAATAGAAAACTACCAGGGGTTCTAACCCTTACCTACTACATCCAACAACTACCAGGGGTTCTAACCATTACCTACTGCATCCAACAACTACCAGGGGTTCTAACCCTTACCTACTGCATCCTACAACTACCAGGGGTTCTAACCCTTGCCTACTTTATCCAACAACTACCAGGGGTTCTAGCCCTTGCCTACTTTATCCAACAACTACCAGGGGTTCTAACCATTACCTACTGCATCCAACAACTACCAGGGGTTCTAACCATTACCTACTGCATCCAACAACTACCAGGGGTTCTAACCCTTACCTACTGCATCCAACAACTACCAGGGGTTCTAACCCTTGCCTACTTTATCCAACAACTACCAGGGGTTCTAACCCTTGCCTACTTTATCCAACAACTACCAGGGGTTCTAGCCCTTACCTACTGCATCCAACAACTACCAGGGGTTCTAACCCTTACCTACTGCATCCAACAACTACCAGGGGTTCTAACCCTTACCTACTGCATCCAACAACTACCAGGGGTTCTAACCCTTACCTACTGCATCCAACAACTACCAGGGGTTCTAACTCTTGCCTACTGCATAGAGAGCGCTGGGCTATACATACATTATAGCGTCATGTCTGGTTTTCTCCAAAGTATTTCTAAGGCCAAATATTTTCTTCAGTTTTGGTTGGAGTAGTGAAAACCTCGGTCAGTGTTTACTTTTCCTATGAACCTCTGGGGAGACTTTCCCTGACTTCCTATGCCAAAGAAACAGGAAGTGACACCTGAGGGACACAGACAGAGGCTCTAACCCTTCTCTACTCCATCCAAAACTGGACAGTAACATGGCTCACCTTTTATATACGCCAGGCTAAGATCTCAGGAACCTTGTCTGGGGGTTCAGCCCAGAAAGCCAGGACTCTGCCCCTCCTCCAGTCACAGCCATCGCCTATACACTGAGCTGCACATTGTGTCTGACATGTCTTTTCCTATATGAAAGGCAATCAGCACCCCTCATACTCATCACCCCCACCATACCTGTAGCCCCTCATACCTGTAGACTGTCATACCTGTAGACTGTCATACCTGTAGATTGCCATACCTGTAGACTGTCATACCTGTAGACTGTCATACCTGTAGACTGTCATACCTGTAGACTGTCATACCTGTAGACTGTCATACCTGTAGACTGTCATACCTGTAGACTGTCATACCTGTAGATTGTCATACCTGTAGATTGCCATACCTGTAGACTGTCATACCTGTAGACTGTCATACCTGTAGACTGTCATACCTGTAGACTGTCATACCTGTAGACTGTCATACCTGTAGACTGTCATACCTGTAGACTGTCATACCTGTAGATTGTCATACCTGTAGATTGTCATACCTGTAGATTGTCATACCTGTAGATTGTCATACCTGTAGCCCCTCATACCTGTAGCCCCTCATACCTGTAGACTGTCATATCTGTAGCCCCTCATACCTGTAGATTGTCATACCTTTAGCCCCTCATACCTGTAGACTGTCATACCTTTAGCCCTCATACCTTTAGCCCCTCATACCTTTAGCCCCTCATACCTGTAGACTGTCATACCTTTAGCCCTCATACCTTTAGCCCTCATACCTTTAGCCCCTCATACCTGTAGATTGTCATACCTGTAGCCCCTCATACCTGTAGACTGACATACCTGTAGCCCCTCATACCTGTAGCCCCTCATACCTGTAGCCCCTCATACCTGTAGCCCCTCATACCTTTAGCCCCTCATACCTTTAGCCCCTCATACCTTTAGCCCCTCATACCTGTAGACTGTCATACCTGTAGATTGTCATACCTGTAGATTGCCATACCTTTAGCCCCTCATACCTGTAGACTGTCATACCTGTAGCCCCTCATACCTGTAGATTGTCATACCTGTAGATTGTCATACCTTTAGACTGTCATACCTGTAGCCCCTCATACCTTTAGCCCCTCATACCTGTAGACTGTCATACCTGTAGCCCCTCATACCTGTAGACTGTCATACCTGTAGATTGTCATACCTTTAGCCCCTCATACCTTTAGCCCCTCATACCTGTAGACTGTCATACCTTTAGCCCCTCATACCTTTAGCCCCTCATACCTGTAGCCCCTCATACCTGTAGCCCCTCATACCTTTAGCCCCTCATACCTGTAGATTGTCATACCTGTAGCCCCTATACCTGTAGCCCCTCATACCTGTAGCCCCTCATACCTGTAGATTGTCATACCTGTAGCCCCTCATACCTTTAGCCCCTCATACCTTTAGCCCCTCATACCTGTAGACTGTCATACCTGTAGCCCCTCATACCTGTAGACTGTCATACCTGTAGATTGTCATACCTGTAGCCCCTCATACCTTTAGCCCCTCATACCTTTAGCCCCTCATATCTTTAGCCCCTCATACCTTTAGCCCCTCATACCTGTAGACTGTCATACCTGTAGACTGTCATACCTGTAGACTGTCATACCTGTAGACTGTCATACCTGTAGACTGTCATACCTTTAGCCCCTCATACCTGTAGATTGTCATACCTGTAGCCCCTCATACCTGTAGATTGTCATACCTGTAGCCCCTCATACCTGTAGATTGTCATACCTGTAGCCCCTCATACCTTTAGCCCCTCATACCTGTAGACTGTCATACCTGTAGATTGTCATACCTTTAGCCCCTCATACCTTTTAGCCCCTCATACCTGTAGCCCCTCATACCTGTAGCCCCTCATACCTGTAGACTGTCATACCTTTAGCCCTCATACCTGTAGCCCCTCATACCTGTAGCCCCTATTACCTGTAGCCCCTCATACCTGTAGCCCCTCATACCTGTAGACTGTCATACCTTTAGCCCTCATACCTTTAGCCCCTCATACCTGTAGACTGTCATACCTGTAGCCCCTCATACCTTTAGCCCCTCATACCTGTAGATTGTCATACCTGTAGCCCCTCATACCTGTAGATTGTCATACCTGTAGCCCCTCATACCTGTAGATTGTCATACCTGTAGCCCCTCATACCTTTAGCCCCTCATACCTGTAGATTGTCATACCTGTAGATTGTCATACCTGTAGATTGTCATACCTGTAGCCCCTCATACCTGTAGCCCCTCATACCTGTAGCCCCTCATACCTGTAGCCCCTCATACCTGTAGATTGTCATACCTGTAGCCCCTCATACCTGTAGCCCCTCATACCTGTAGATTGTCATACCTGTAGCCCCTCATACCTGTAGCCCCTCATACCTGTAGCCCCTCATACCTGTAGCCCTCATACCTGTAGCCCCCTGCCATAAGCAGAAGGGACTCGTTAGATATAGTTGTGCCTGGAGGTAATCTGCTCAGGATAATTTGCTGCATCTCACTTGGCTTCCCCTTAGGTTCAGTGTTGCTGTTCCTGGCTTCTGCCTGTAGGTGTCACTGTCACCAATGGCAATATACAGGGGGTCTCCAGCAATGCTATATTATGACTATTTACTCCCCCTCTTGGCCAACCACTAGGACATTTATTGGCAGCGGTGCATGCTGGGAGGATAGACTTGGGGAGTGGCCTGGTGGGGTCTCTTCTCCCTTGGCTGAGGCCTGGGAAGGTGTGCAGTGGAAGATACTGGCTATGCGGGAAGCCTGTTGGGCCTAGCACAGAGACCTGGAGCTATCCTGACTGAGGGGGACATAGCATCCAATGTAGAGAGTCCGGGGAAGACGTCCTGCTGGAGGGGGGATGAGTCTGACCCTCTGAGGACCCTGGAACTTGTGGAAGCATGGGGCATCCATCCACTGCCTGCTGGCTGAGGGGCAGGGCCGGGACAAGGGGTGGGCAGGAGGGGAGGCTGCCCTGGGCACTGTGGTATCATGTGGGGGGGGGGCACCACAAGGAAATAGGGAGGGGGATTTGTGTTGGAAAGGGGGATTTGGGGGGGCAGCCGGGAGTATGTATTGTTCTAGGAGGGGAAATTTGGGGGGTATGCTAAAAATTAGGGGGAGAAGGAATGGGGGGGGGGGAGAAGATTTGTGCTAGGAAGGATGATTGGGGCGCTTTGTGCTGGAAGGGGAGATTTGCAGTGGGGTTATTGGGAGGGGAAATCTTAGGGGTAGATAATTTGTAC